>NC_048298.1:178519587-178819587 GCF_013100865.1 Trachemys scripta elegans | reverse complement strand
TATGAGACTCCACAGCCTTCTCTATGCCTCCACCTCAAGCTTCCCGCCAGCAGCGACAGAGTGTTGAATGTATACGCAGCTGGGGGAGGAGCAGGAGCGCCGCCAGCTTTTTTGCCTCCCTAGGCGGTCGAAAGTCCCACCACCGAAATGCCACCCCCGACAGAGGCGGCGGAAGGTCCCGCCCCGAAATACCGACGACGACTGGGGCAGCCAAAGATCCGGCTGCTGCGGTCGCCGCCCCCCAAATGTTAGTGCCCTAGGCGACCGTCTAGGTCACCTAATGGGTTGCACCAGCCCTGGGGAGGAGGCATGAACAGAACACTGTGGTGATCCACTGATCCCAGGACTGGGGAGTGGGAGGCAAGGATGGTAAAAAGGTGACTGAGAGCCACTTATGCTGCTGTCACATCTGGCCTAATGATTCCTCACAACTGAGCAGAGAAATGCTAGCTTCACTAGGCCGTCCACAGCCCAAAAGTGTTATGCTGGAGGGCAGAAGTTTCTTCACCCTATCACAGCTGTGGCAAGATATTTCATTAAAAGGTAGTTTAATAAACAAATATATTATGTAGTGTGAATGTGCAAAGGGCATTTTGGAAAATGAAATGAATTCTTAGGGTATGTCTACACTACGAGAGTATTTCGATTGTACTTAAATCGAATATGTGGAATCCATGTTACAAAGTTGAACATGTGTATCCACACTAAGGACAATAATTCGACTTTGTGAGTCCACACTAACGGGACAAGCGCCGACATTGGAAGAGGTGCACTGTGGGAAGCTATCCCACAGTTCCCGCAGTTCCCGCTGCCCATTGGAATTCTGGGTCGAGCCCCCAGTGCCTGCTGGGGAAAAAAAATGTGTCGAGAGTGGTTTTGGGTAACTGTCGTCATCCAACCGTCACTCCCGCCCTCCCTCCCTGAAAGTGCCGGCGGGCAATCAGTTCGTGCACTTTTCTGGTGAGTGACAGCGCGGACGCTACAGCACTGCGAGCATGGAGCCCGCTGCGACCATCGCTGCAGTTATGGCCGTTGTCAACACCTCACAGCTTATCATCCACTTTTTCCAGAGGCAGATGCTGAGAAATCGGGAGAGGAGGCTACGGCAGCGCGGTGAGGACATGAAGTCTGAGAGTGGCACAGACCTCTCGCAAAGCATGGGATGCCGCGCAGTGAACATCATGGTCACAATGGGTCATGTTGATGCTGTGAAATGGCGATTCTGGGCCCGGGAAACAAGCACGGACTGGTGGGACCGCATAGTGCTGCAGGTCTGGGATGAATCACAGTGGCTGCGAAACTTTTGTATGCGGAAGGGAACTTTCCTGGAACTTTGTGAGTTGCTGTCCCCTGCCCTGAAGTGCAAGGACACCCGGATGCGAGCAGCCCTGACTGTCCAGAAGCGAGTGGCCATAGCCCTCTGGAGGTTTGCAATGCCAGACAGCTACCGGTCAGTCGCGAATCACTTTGGCGTCGGGAAATCTACCGTGGGAGTTGCTGTGATGCAAGTAGCCAACACAATCGTTGAGCTACTGCTGTCAAAGGTAGTGACCCTTGGAAACGTCCAGGTCATCATAGATGGCTTCGCCACGATGGGATTCCCAAACTGCGGTGGGGCTATAGATGGAACTCACATCCCTATCCTGGGACTGGACCACCAGGCCAGCCAGTACATTAACTGAAAGGGTTACTTTTCAATGGTGCTGCAAGCACTGGTGGACCATAGGTGACATTTTACCAACATCAACGGAGGATGGCTGGGCAAGGTTCATGACGGTCATGTTATCAGGAACTCTGGTCTGTTTAGACGGCTGCAGGAAGGTATTTACTTCCCGGAGGAGAAAATAACTGTTGGGGATGTGGAGATGCCTATAGTGATCCTCGGGGACCCAGCCTACCCACTAATGCCCTGGCTCATGAAGCCCTATACAGGCGCCCTGGACAGTGAAAAAGAACTCTTCAACTACCGGCTGAGCAAGTGCAGAATGGTGGTGGAGTGTGCTTTTGGATGTCTCAAGGGGAGATGGAGAAGCTTACTGACTCGCTCTGATCTCAGCAAAACCAATATCCCCATTCTTATTGCAGCTTGCTGTGTGATCCACAATCTATGTGAGAGCAAGGGGGAGACCTTTATGGCAGGGTGGGAGGTTGAGGCGAATAGCCTGGCTGCTGATTACGCCCAGCCAGACAGCCGTGCGATTAGAAGAACCCAGCGGGATGCGCTGTGCATCCGGGAGGCTTTGAAAGCTAGGTTCCTGAGTGAGCAGGGTAACCTGTGACTATTAAGTTTGTTTAAAGAGAAGCTGAACCTGCTCCCGTTTCTTTACCCACTTACTGTTGACTATCCTCTCCAGCTACATACCCCGTTCACCCATCCCCCCCCTTCCAACACACGTTTAAAAATAAAAGACATGGAACTTTGTTAATGAACACCGTTTTCTTTATTACTCATTTCGCGGTAAAGTGTTGAAAGTGGGACGCAGACTGTGGTGGGTAGCGGGCGTACTGATGGAAAGAACACTTCTAAACTCGAGGAATGACAGGCTTCTGCTAATAGAGTGGTCCGCAGTGGTGGACTGGTTGTTTCAACGGAGCCTGCCACCCCTCCTTTTCGGGACTCTGTGTGTGGGGGCTATGTGACTTTGTGGCAGGGGAGGATGGTTACGGATCCCCTGCTGCGTGGCTCTGTGATCCAGGACAAGGACTGCTGCATAAGATCTCTATCCACCCTCCCCCGCCACAAAGTCACATGGCCCTTCCCACACAGAACATGAAAACCACCTCCCAGACTGACCAGGGTGCCTAGTGACTGCAATGTGTGTGTGACCTTCTGCTGAACCTGCCCCCGTGTCTGTACCCTGGTAAAGGTGACTGTCCTCTCCAATTACCAACCCCCTTCCCCTCCTTCAAACACAGTCTCCCATAAAAGAACATGATGGATACAGTAATTAACAGAAACATATCTTTTATTATCAACTACACACTTAAGGGATGAAACTGGGACGGGGCTTGGGTGAAGTGGGAAGGAAAGGACTTATCAAATTTTTGGGAATGAGAGCCTTCTGGTACTTGAGCAGTCTGCAGGGGTGGAGTGACAGTTTTCACGGCCCCTGCTGCCCCTCCTTCTTGGGACTTTGGGTGAGGGGGGTATGGGACTTTGTGGCATGGGATGGCGGTTACAGATAGACTGCAGCGGGGCTCTGTCCTCCTGCCTCCGGGCCTGCAGAACATCCACAAGGCGCCGGAGCGTGTCCGTTTGCTCCCTCATTAGTCCAAGCAGCGTTTGAGTCGCCTGCTGGTCTTGCTGCCGCCACCTCTCCTCCCGTTCGCTGTGTGGTCGCTGGTATTGCGACATGTTCTCCCTCCACTGGGTCTGCTGTGCCGCCTCGGCACAAGTTCTGAGAACATGTCGTCCCGTGTCCTTTTCTTTCTCCGCCTAATCTGCGCCAGCCTCTGCGAGGGGGATGCCAGGGTAGGTCGGGAGACATTCGCAGCTGTGGGATGGGAAAAAGGGACTGAATTCCTCACAAAGATATTTTTTTGTGAACAATGAACATAGTCTTTCTCTGTGAACAAGACCATGCACAGCACCTATCACATGCGCACTCAGGACAAGGTCGAATTTTCGGCCTTTGCATTCAGTGCCTGGGGTCTTGCAGTGGAGATCAGACAAGCGGGGCAGGACAGCGGAATTCGGGTAGCAGGCTGACATGGTAAGCTGTAGACTTTTGGCTGCTTAAAACTTAAATTATAGCTGTGCCCTCCTTTCACGTTCAAAACAATGCTCCTATCGTTGTCCAGTTCCTGCTGCTGGCAATCCAGCAAGCATGAACTCTGCCCCTTTGCCACCCCCTCTCGGCTGTCCCCGGGAAAGATCCCTGTATGCTGCCCCTCTCCCGCTTCCACTGTGTGGCTGTAAACCGCCGGTGAGAGTTCTGTAAAAGAACAGGCAAGCAGTCCCAATAGTAACATTCCCCTAATTCTAAGCAGGTCACCATGAGCGACCTCACTCTGCTGAGAATTTCTGAGACCGAGAAAGAACGCATGCTGCGTGAAAGCCAGCATAAACCAGGGCTGTATGCCGCCATGCTCTGCAAGGCAATGATCCCAGAGTACTTGATGATAGCCTGGCGAGGAAAAGTTTCCTACTACAGAGGACACAATAAGGCCGTTCTCCCCAGGAACCTCATGCAAAGGCTTTCCAATTACCCCCAGGAGAGCTTCGTGGAGATGTCCCATGAGGATTTCAGCTCTATCCCCGGACATATAGACCTTCTTTTCCAGTAGCTGCACTGGCAAGGACTAAAAAGTAGAGCGCCTAGGGCAAACTAATCATGATAAACTGGACATTGTTAGATTCTTTTGCAGTAGTTGCACTGACAAGGACTAAAAGGATAAGCGCCTAGGGCAAACAAATCATGAAAATAATATTGATAATATTCCTGTTCTGTTCAAAATAAATGTTTACATGTTTAAAACACTTACCGACTGATCCTTCCCCTGATTCTGGGTCCGGGTTAACGCCTGGGGATGGTTGGTAGAGGATCTCTGTGAGGGTGATGAAGAGATCCTGACTGTCTGGGAAATCAACGTTGTAAGCACTGTCAACTGCCTCGTCCTCCTCCTCACCTTCCTCATCTTCCCCGTCCGCTAACATCTCCGAGGAAGCGACCGTCGACAATATCCCATCCTCACAGTCCACGGTCAGTGGTGGGGTAGTGGTGACGGCCGCACCTAGAATGGAATGCAGTGCCTCGTAGTAATGGCATGTCTGGGGCTGGGATCCGGAGCGTCCATTTGACTCTTTGGTCTTCTGGTACGCTTGTCTCAGCAACTTGATTTTCACGCGGCACTGCATTGCATCCCGGCTGTATCCTCTCTCTGTCATGGCTTTTGAGATCTTCTCGTAGATCTTTGCATTCTGTCTTTTCGATCGCAGCTCCGAAAGCACGGACTCATCGCCCCACACAGCGATCAGATCCAAGACTTCCCGATCAGTCCATGCTGGGGCCCTCTTTCTATTCTGAGATTGCATGGTCACCTCTGCTGGAGAGCTCTGAATCGTTGCCAGTGCTGCTGAGCTCACCACGATATCCAAACAGGAAATGAGATTCAAACTGCCCAGACAGGAAAAGGAATTCAAATTTTCCTGGGGCTTTTCCTGTGCGGCTGGTCAGAGCATCCGAGCTCGGACAGCTGTCCAGAACGTCAACAGAGTAGTGCACTGTGGGATCGCTCCCGGAGCTATTAGCGTCGATTTCCATCCACACCTACCCTAATTCGACATGGCCATGTCGAATTTAGCGCTACTCCCCCTGTCGGGGAGGAGTACAAAAATCGAATTTAAGAGATCTCTATGTCGAACTAAATAGCTTCGTTGTGTGGACGGGTGCAGGGTTAATTTGATTTAACGCTGCTAAATTCGACATAACCTCCTAGTGTAGACCAGGCCTTAGTAAAGTGTGATCACATTGTATTCATTCTTAATAAGTCTGTAGAAAATAAGGACAGGTGAACTAGCAAAGTGTGTAACAGTGAGATTCAACTGTGAAGTACATATTGAAAATTATGTAGGAATGATACAATGGTTTTTCCAATGGCGTAAATGCGCCTATAAAGTAGTGATTTTAATGACTTCAATAAGAGCCCAAAAGGTAGTCTCGGTATGTTTTAAGATTTGTCTTCTGATGTGTTAACTTTAAAGTCCACAACACTTTCAAAGGAGATGGTCTGTTTTTTTATTATTTTATTTTAATGCTCCTACACTTCTATATGATATTTTTTCATCTTTTGTTTTTCTGCATTTTTAACATAATATGCAAAGAAAACAAAATCCAAAAGGAAACTAAGCACAAAAAACCCCTTTGTTGCCATAATTTTAAATCTGCTTAAATCAGCAAACTCTGAAAACATTGCAACTGAAAGATTCTACCACTAATCCGCTCCCAGTTTCTTAGTATGAAATTGGTTTGTTTGTGCTGTCTACACCAATTGTCATAGGCTGAAATTCCAGACTAAACCCATTCCCTCCACACTCAAAAGTGTATATAGTTCAACAGATGTATTCTATGGAAATATATCACTGTTCCCAATACAGGGGTACAATTAAGCAGAATAATTAGCTAGTTTCTGCTTTAAAAGTTAATTCCCCTAAATCTTTAGGTTGCAAAGTTTATTCTGGTCACCTATGGCATGGATGACATCTTAAAGATATGTGAATGTGAAGCACATCTTGAGCCATCCAGTTCATCAGAGGCTGCTCCATTAGGAGACTAATTCTACTCCCATTTATATCAATAGTAAAACCCCCTTAAACTTCAGTTGCAGTGGTATTAGGAACTGAACGAGTCGACATTTGTTGTAATTTTATATTGCAGTCATTCTCCCTGAAGTCAATGGAAGTTTTGAATGTGAAAGTCTCATATGGTGAGACTTATCACAGAAATGTAGCCTATTGAAAGGTAGTCCTTTTTTGCTGTGAGCAGCATGAAAAACAGATTTTGTCCTGAAGACTTTATATAACAGGTTGCTCCTGACTGGTAATCAGAACTTCAGGTATTTATGGTTTCACTTTCACTAGCCATGTGAAACAAACAATTTAATGAGTTGTATATGCATCAGTCCTTCACTGAAAGGTAAATTGTATTTTATTTCTACCTGAACTTCCAATAATGATGACACGTAGCATCTGCCAAGGATTAGCATATAAGTGATAACTGTTAGTTACCCATAAAGAAATGCAAATAGGCTTAACAATGTTGTATGATCACTGTGCCAGATTCGGCATCCTTTGAAGTCAGTGGGACTCCTTGGAACAGGACCTAAATCCATACTCAGTTTTTTACTTTGTCTCTTCTCCTCAGGGTTTGGCCCTCAGGTCACGATTAAGGAAAACATATAGACGTGTTAAGTGTTAAGTACATGCTGAAGTCCCAGTGACTTCAGTAGGGCTTAGTTCATTTTAAAATTAAGCATGAGTTTAAGCATCTGCCTGTGTAACAGAGAGTTAGAAACAAAACATAAATATTCTTCTTCAAAAGTTGCAACATAACACCATTCTATCTCTCAAAATCCAGAAATCTAACACGTAACAACCAAATACAAAGAGAGACTGAGCAGTCTGCTAGCCTAAGGCAGAGAGGCACAATTCAGCCCACCTTGCTTCAGACCGGTTCTTTTTCACACTGACTGCTGAGGACCCAGATTGCATGCTTTCCTCAGAGTCCCCTAACTTCCATGGAGGACCAGGAAACCCCTTACAATTTAAAGTGACAGCTTGTAATTTTAACAGTTTTCAATACACCACTGGAAGCTTTCCTGAAATTGAGTAAATTAAGAACCATGAAAGAGATTCACATTTAAGTTGAAAAAGCGCTTACTGATCTGTCAATCTATCAAATAATTTATTATTTTAATGCATATTGACTCCAACATTACACATATGCACCTACTTATACATAAAATTCCTCCTGCTTGTAGAGGAATGTATAATCTAGTTCAAATTTATGGAAAGTATATTTCTTTATTTCTTTCATTTAAAAAAAAAGTAAAACCTAATATAAATTAGAATTTTCTATTATTTGAAATGAATCACCATTTTGGAATAAACTAAGGAAAAACACTTATTTGAATGTGATAAAATATGAAGTTGAATATAAAGGTTATTCTTTGTAATTCTCAGTGTACTTCTGGTGCATTAATTAGAAAAACATTAGATCCCTTCTGTACTAAACATAATACCTCTAAATTCCTGGGGATAGCAACCAAACATGACACAGCATGTGCATCCTATTACATAAGATCCTATCTTTATTGTACAGGTCAGATCCATTCTGCACAGTGGAGTGCAATAATTTGGTAACATAGGATGTGGCAGAAAGTGAATCATAAATGTTGAAGGAAAGCACTGTATATGCTCCAGCTATGACCATCGAGTGTTTAGTGGATTCACTCAAGAATGATACTCGATGGTCAAAAAATTAACACACAGGGGTGTGTCTGGTTATGTCTACATCTACATATCCCATGATCCACTCAGTCATAGGTATGCCATTCCATGATGTTTCAATGGGCAGGGTTTATTTCAGTGGTGGCCATCTCCTCTTTGGGACCCTGACTGGTTACAATAGACTGTTAATAAGGTGAGATTTTTATCTCCCATCATGTTCAGGAGAGTGGTTAGAAATCAGTCTTTTGGTCAGGCACTTGCAACTATAACCTTTCAAAGCAATCAGTGGAGGAGACCCACTTTCTTCTTAAAATGGTTCCTGGGTTCTGTTAATGCTGCCATTATGGTGATTTTTATTTAAATCATTAGCCACAGTAGTGTCTCAGACGTAGTCATTCAATGCCCAAATTCTTTAATTTCTCAGGATCTTTTCAGCAGCTTAGGGTTTCCTTGCACACTGTTACAGGAAGTTTTACTTTTTTATTTCAGTCTGCAGCTTCATCTCCCCTCTTCAAATCCTCACACACATATCATCTCCCTATAAGTTAGGAATTTTCATAGCCTCCAAGTTGCTTCTTACATCAGGTTTTGTAAATACAGAGTTCAGCAAAATTAGATTGGTTTTACTTGTCACCTCACCTCCTTCAGTTGGAAGCTGACAGTTTACTTACTTCATTTCTGATAAATCACCCTCCTTTTTTTTAACTCTTACACTTTGCAGCCCTCTGGGTTAGCTTTTTGGGAGGCTGCCCCAATTTACAGGAGCATCTGACTGTTCTAATATATGTAGAGAGGCACTTAAGTGCACATGACATCCCAGATGTAGGAGGGCACAAGGATGGCTTAAAACCATGTAGGCCCCCCTTGACCCATGTCTGCTTGTTTTGAGCTGTGTCTCTGGGACGTGCAGCACAAAATCTCCTCCTGGAATACAGATTTCCCCTAGGCAAAGTGAACAGCTCTACAAGAGAAACAAAATGTGATACAGATGGATAGACAACCCAGTAACAAGAAAAGAGACTTTGATTCACACATATCATAAGATAAAAACAAAATTTGAAATCCTGACCCACTGAAGTCAAAGGCAAAACTCCCAGTGACATGAATAGAGCCAGGATATCCCCCAGTGTGACTAGTAGAGTACTCAGTTTTTGTTCATTTGTTTTGTCTCTGGGCTGGAGTACTCCACAAGAAACTGTCTGGTCACATGGTACTGTCTTTTCTTGTTTCCATCTCCTAAATCACAGTAGATATTACTAGAAGTACAGTCAATTTTGCAGTAAAATTCTTCCATGTAAGCCACTGCCATACTCACCACAGGGGAAGTATATGATTGTCAGTGTAAGAGTGGTTGTCCACATATTTATTGGTTTTAAGACCAGAAAAGACCACCCATTACAATGATCTAGGCTGACCTTCCTACATAATACACACCAGAGAATTTCACCCACTGATTCCTGCATCATGCCCAAGCCTTTGAGGTGAAAGGCTCAGTATCACATTCCATGCTTCCTTATCCCCCGTGCTCTGATATCTACAGCTACTTTCCCATAATCCTTCCATATGCTTACCTCATCTTCTATCTTAATGACCAGCATGAGGCTCCACTTTCTTGTCCCAGGTATCAGTATCCTTGCCCTCCTGGCAGCTGTTGAAGAGCAGATCAATGAAAACTAGCTTCTCTGGTATGCATCTGAAGGAGTTGTAAAAGCATAGTTATACTCTTCTGCATCTGTGAGCTCTATGGAATGTGCCCCCAGGTGCTCCATGATGTGATCTGTGAAGTACTTTCTCAGAGTTAGATCATGCCATGGTTCTATACAGCTGTACAGAGGAGTAGGAAGGAGTAAAGATTCCTCCATCCTGTCTTATGGTCGTGTGGTTTGACACCAGCAATAGTCAGTGAGGAGCAGAGCTATGCCCAGGAGGCTTTCTGCTCCCAGAAGCAGCTAGGTGGAGAGTTGGCAATGTGGAGTGAACACAAAGGTGCAAATGAGCAGAAAATTCTCTTTGAAATATTCAGGTATCTCTGAACCTTACAGCCTTTCCCATCCCTATTCCTTCACTTTTTGTGGACCCCAGTTGGCGGTCTTTGTTACTACACAAAGACCATCAATTGCTCCTAGTTGTTTCAAACATCTTCTCCATTATATTAACCATTTCAACACAGTGTTGTAACAGAAATAGTGATTTACACTACACAAGAATTCAGTCCCAGTTCAGAGAGACTGGGTGGGGACACTATAGTTTAAAAAAAAGGAAAGTCTCCATCCTACTCCAAGATGCATGTATGGTAACATACTTTCTCTAAATGCTATATTTTTCTCTTTACTTTACACTTAGATAAAAAATTCCTCCAAATCTGGTAATCATTATATCATAAAGTACTGAGACCTTACTTTGCACCACTTTATCATCTGCTCCTGTTTTTTATGTTCTATACTTGACATTTTGTCTCTCTACTTTCTTTCATTGAATGACATAGTTGTCTGTTATCTTTCTTTCTAAATACTTATCTTTGTTTATCTGCCTGATTAAACTAACTTTGTCATCTATTTATTAGTCATTAGAAGATTTATCTTTTTCTAGGTTTAATGAACTGAAACAACAAACAAAATTTTAAATTGCTGTGCTATTCATTGCATCTTGAGAAGTGAAAATTAAGACTTCAGCATGAAAGAACAACTTGATAACGGAATAAGCAATTTATACTTTTATTGTTTCTGCTGTGACTATTTAATTCATTTGCTGTTTTAATTGGATTCATACAGACTTTTTGGGGGGAGGAGGCATTGTTTAATGAAAATGAGCCATATTTGCTGGGCAGTTATTTATTAATGCAATCCACTATAAAAGCATCCATATTAAATGAGAAAAAATAGCATTGAACTTATTTGTTAGTAAAACCCCATCTGAATTATACAGTCTAGTGAGAATAAGTCCTAAAGACAGTGTAAATTCTATTAAAAGAAACTGAGAAGCTAAAGTAACAATCACCTATGAAAAATGAAGAAAAGTGACCCAGATCACCAGATGGTGTAAATTAGAATTTTTTTAAATCAATAGAGCAACTCTGATTTATATAAGTTTATGTTCTGGTCCACAGTATGTTACTATATTTCCTTATTATGCTTTCTAGATTTCCTTATTAATGATTAAAAAAAACATAACTAAAATATGGCCATCCTTCAATTCAATTTGTCTGAAACATCCTTAAACTTAAAGCGATGGCAGAAAAAATTAGAATTATGTTTCTCCTTTAGTTACCTTTCGAGAATTTCACCAAAACTTCCATGAAACATAAGCCATTTTTCTTTGTGAAAAACTGCTTTTTGGAACCATATAGGCATCATACCGAAGGTCAACTTTGAAATACAGCTTGCTGTGTCAATATATTCCCATTTCAGCATTCTCCTTGCTATTCCAAAGTTCACTATCTCACTAGTAAGTACTTGGAAGAGAAGGTCATGAGGATATCAGAGGGGAAAAAATCATGAATAAAGCACAAATTAAACGTCTATAGTAAATGACCTTTCCTTTTTTAAATTCCTTATGCAAAAATTCAAAACCTAGTTATATGTGTGTGAGAAATGTGTTTGTTCAATGACAGGTAGGGAAGCAATTGTGTAAGGGGGAGAAAAGGAACTGAGAAAAAAAATAGAAATATAGGGAATTAACACTAAAATCCATAATTGTAAGAATAAAGAGACAAAAGTGCTAAAAGTCCTCACACCTTTATCTGTAGCTTGAAAACAGCATTAGGGAAAAGCATTTTGAAGGCTAAAGTCATAAAGGCCCATATCCTTACATTCCTTACACAAAAAAATAGTCCCCAAACCAATGGGGTGTATTCATTGTTTGGCTATACTGAAAGAAGGACAGGAGACATTTGACATGGGTTTAATCATCCCACAACTTTATTATTAGATATCTGGGACTACCCGACAGATAACAGTGCACAGTGCAGGTAACCCCATGTTTATTCCATAATTACCCTGGGGGCTTTTACCAGCTCCCCTCTTTTTCCATTTAGGTCCATCTAGCAAATCCACTGCCTGGATCTTGCCATCCACTCCCCCTCTTAGGAGAGTTAAGGTGGGCTATAAGAATGGGAGGTTGGCTTCCTGCCGTACCATTCATAGGAGTCCCCAACTGCCCCCATTTTCTCCTTTATGGAACACCCCTTTTTTAAGTCCTTTTCCAAGCCATTTATCCAGTCACTGGATACCTTCCCTATGGAATACCTGCACTGGACATCTGCCACAAGGAGGCACTGGCAATTAGTTTGGCTGCCTCCCCCCTCCAAACCCAGTTAGGTTCCCAGACATCTCTTACTGCCCCCCTCTTATATCGGTCAAAACAAATGGGCTCCCAGGATGTACAGGGGAACCCCATCCTTCCTGAATTATTTGGTGCCCAGGATGCCAAATTGCTGAGCCTTTTATGACGTCAAGGAATCTGGCCACCCCCTCTGTTATCATCTCTCGTGCCTTGTCCACCCAGGTGGCACTCCACGGCTGCCAGCCAGACCCTGCGTTAATGCATGTCTGACAACATGGATCTGCATCAAGCCCCTTCTTGTTCTGGGCAGTAACTGAACCCCTTTACACATTCCCAAATAGCATTTTCCAAGGTGTGTCACATCATGTTGCGCACAGCAGTGGCATCAGCTGGTCCAATAACATGCTTCTCCCTCCATGTCAATGCAGGTTCACCCCATCACTGGACCCCAGTAGCCAACCTTCAAGGCCACTAGGATGTCCGCCTATGTGCATAAGAAAAACAACCCTGTGCCCATAGATCCACACCACAGCCTCCATGGCTGGTCTGCCAACATCTGGAATGAAATCACAACACATTAATGCTGACTCACCAACCGAAGTTGCACATGCGTATTGTACGCTTCTGAATGCCACCACCCAGTTATCAGAATTGCCTCTGCCCCCATACCCAGCTGTACTGCTGCTCTTGTGGCCCCTAATTGCGAATGAGTGGAAACCAAATTCCATGGAGGCAGAACCAAGCTCACAATCTTTTTGGAAAATAACAAATGCTCCCCATCCTCTTTGATCAGTTGTTGACCATCACAAGATTAATATCTCTGCTTGCCCCTGCTGGTGTACATTACACAGTTCCAAGCCCACCACCCCACAGTGCCCCTATCAAACCCAGGCATTAGCTCGCTGATTCCAAAAACAACAAAATTGCTTTAAAGAAAGCTGCTCTGAGCAAGGCCGCTTAGATACCTGAAAATGTTAACTGTGACGTGGCCACAAGAACGCTGCATGGGCCATTGGAATACACACACCCTGTCAGAAACCTTTGAGTTAAAACTGCTGTATGGATATGGATAAAAAGGACTAGTTAAGTTCATGGAGGATAGGTCCATCAATGGCTATTAGCCAGGATGGACAGGGATGGTGTCCTTATCATCTGTTTGCCAGAAGCTGCGAATGGGCAACAGGGGATGGATGACTTGATGATTACCTGTTCTGTTCATTCCCTCTGTGGCACCTGGCATTGGCCACTGTCGGAAGACAGGACACTTTGGTCTGACCCAGCATGGCTGTTCTTATGATAGCCATTTAGCCCACTGACAAATGTAATAGCCAGGAGGCGATTCCAAGATCATTGCAGATGCCAGTTGGCAGGTTGCCCACGACTCCATGTACCGTAGCACCCGCTGCTCTGTAACGGGCCATTCGGGGACGAGCCTACCCACTCCTGTAAATGCATGAATTCATTAAAACTTGTCTTATAGCGCTGCCATGTGAATGGAGGCAGTGGATCTCCATGCTACATTGCTAACCATCCTACCCCCAGGTTCCATGCAGCTAACGGCATACACTAAGGTTCTTGGCTGGCTCCTGGTGCCAGCTTCTGAAACCTGTTATGTAAAAGTGAGGCAAGGCATCTGCTATGCCAGTATAAACCCAGAAAAGGCAATAAAGTAATGGATTTTATCCTGAAGCCTATTTGAGGACCAAGCTCCAGGAGAAAAACTTGCAAGTTATGTACAGGCCATTGTATGAAGTGCTCTAATACCCTGCCCTCAATTCATTCCTGTGGAATCCTATTTTTTTTTTAAACCACATAGCCCGATCATGCCCCTGACTTCTAATATGTTTGTTTGACAGTACATTACATATTCCATCTGCACCTATGACATCCAGGGCTTTTGTTTGACAGTGTATTATTTATAGTCCCCAGAAACAGAATCTAAACTAACAGTAATCTGCCCCCATCTTCTTTATGAAGGTACTCCCAAATGAGCACCCTTAACAGTTCAGCTGAACTGGAAATGGTGCCCTTGACAACCTGTGGGTGGCACTGGATTTAACCCCTTTGCTGGTTCCCCCGGGACCCTTTCCTTAATGCTGTGGCCTGAACATGCTGAATGCACCCCAAAACGTAATCTGCAAACATGCCTGCCCTCACAGATGCTTCCCAAAGCCTGCATCCCATGCCATATGCATCTGTTGCTGCACTGACGCACTCCTGCTAGCAGTGTTGCCCCCAAGTTTTGTACTCACCTGGGACAAACATCAATGCTCTGGGAGATCCTGAATCCTTTGGAAACCCCGAATGCTGTGAAGACAACCTTAGAAATAACGGTCTTAACCACTTGCATGACATTTCCTGCTAACTGAGATAGAAGTTTGCTTTCCTTGGAGTCCCTCAAGCCATGAACCTGGGCATGAGAGGGGGCTGCCTTTGGTAATGAAACAGAACCCCCAAACCCCATGCGCCCTATCCTAGCACCAGCCCCAAGCCTCAGTTGCATAGCAACTACCCCTGACTGCCACTGACTCCTTCATCCCCACTACAAATGCCCTGTGTAGCCTTTGACCCCCCCACCCCACCACCCCACTTTTCCCAGTGTTAGAGCTGAGCCTGATAGAAAAGGGAGAAGTGAAAATTCCCTGGGTCTGTCCTGCCCGCCCTAAGCCAAAACCTGAAACTGCCCCTAACTGAATGATCACAGTTCAGTTGCTATGTGTGTGTGTGGGGGGGGGAGGGGGGCATGTTGCTCCTCCTCCCTGTACCCCAGAATAATATGTCCCTTAAAGCTGACTTTCTAGATATCTCCCCCTCCCTTTTTGGCATTACAAATGTGCTCTTGCCTATCTCTGCATGGATTGAGGGAATGGCAGTAGGAAGGGGCTTCCTCTCCCTCTTGGTCTCCTCTCCCCCTTCACTGCTTACCGTCCTGCCTCTACACAGATCAGGGCTGAGCTGAGCAAAAGTGCCTCTTAACGTCTCCCACCCTAGCAGGAAAAACTTCAAACCTGATTCACTAAGGCCGGCACTCACAGCACAGCTGCGGGGGGAGGAGGGCGAGCACTCCCTCTCCTTGTGTTCCGATCAGGGGGCTGAATCAGACTGCAGGCTGCCTGGCTAGCCATATCCCCATCCCCTTGCAGAGCTACTTTCCCAGGCCCGTTTCGCCCTACCTGGACCAGAGGAAGGGGGAAATTACTCCCCTACCCCTTTCTTACGGCACTGCTCCCATGTGGAGTCATGCTGAGACCTGCTGAAGTACTATGTTCCCTCCTGCCTCAGCCTGCGCCCTGTAAAAAGGAGGCTGGCTCAGGCTCAGGGCTGCCCCTTTTAAACCCTGCATTTCCAAGGGATGAACCAGAAACCACGCTGACCTTTGTGCAGCAGTTTTCATCTCCCCACCCTTCCAGTAGGGTTGCCAACTTTCTCAATGCACAAAATCAAACATCCCTGCCCCGCACCTTCCCCAGAGGTCTGCCCCACATTCACTCCATCCCCCCCCCCTACCGTCACTCACTCTTCCCTACCCTCACTCACTTTATCTGGGATGGGGTAAGGGGTATGGGAGGCAGTGAGTGATCCAGCTGGGGGTGTGGGCTCTGGGGGCAGAAATGAGGGGTTCAGGGTACAGGAGGGGGCTCTGTGCTGGGGCAAGGAGTTGGGGTGCAGGAGGGGATATGGGCTCTGGTTGAGGGTATAGGCTTTGTGGTGGGACTGGGGATGTGGGGTTTGGGGTGCAGGAGGGGGGTTCAGGACTGGGGCAGGGGGTTGGGGTACAGGAGGGGTATGGGGTGCAGGCTCCGGAAGGGGGCTCAGGGCTGGAGCAGGGGCTTGGGATGCAGGATCTGAGAAGGAGTTAGGGTGTGGGAAGGGGTTTCAATCTGGGGTAGGGGGTTGGGCATGCAGGCTCCAACCAGACAGTACTTACTTCAGGTGGCTCCCGTCAGTGGCACAATGGGGCTAAGGCAGGCTTCCTGCCTACCTTGGCTCCGTGTGGCTCCTGGAAGCAGCCGGAATGTCTGGCTCCTAGGCAGAGGGACCAGGGGGATCCGCACACTGCCTGCACCCGGAGGTGCCACTCCCACAACTCCCATTGGCCATGTTCCCAGTCAATGGGAGCTATGGAGCTGGTGCTGGGGGTGGGGAAGCATGCTGAGCTTCCCTGATTACCCCTCTGCCTAGGGGCCACAGGGACATGCCGGCCGCTTCTGGGAGCTGCGCGGAGCCAGGGCAGGCAGGGAGCCTGCCTTAGCCCCACTGCACTGCCACCGGACTTTTAATAGCCTGGTCAGTGGTGCTGACCAGAGCTGCCAGAATCCCTTTTCGACTGGGCGTTCCGATCAAAAACCGGATGCTGGGAACCCTACCTCCAGCCATAAAGCGCTATTCCCCTCATTCAGGAAATCAGCCAAATACCCCTGCTACCTCCCACTCCCTGCTTAAAGGTGTGGTGCGGTCATCTGCATAAGGGGTGTGATCCAAATCCCAGTGAAATCAATGAGAGTCTTCAGTGAGCTTTGGATCCGGTCCAAGTTGAGCAGGATTTGTCCCAGTGGGAAGAAATTGATTTAAAGGTTTTAGACATATTTCTGACATATTGTGGTCATTTAAATCCTCCGCACCTCTGTTGTCACATTTACAAAACTCCACATTGTTATTAACATTTGTAAACCACTTTTTGATCCTCAGAGTGAGAAGGAGCTGTACAAGTTCAAAATGTTCTTAGTTCAGAGGCATTGCCACTCAGGGGCATTTTCTTCACAACACAACTGTGCGTAGATGGAATTTAGCCAACAATTTTCACCATTAACCATCTCATTTTCATAAGAATTTCTGTTGGTTTTTGGAAATGCAGATTTTTACAATAAAAACCCAAAAGAAATACCTTTTTTATCTTCTATTTAGCAATCACTTCTTAGTTCCAAATATCTTATCATGGAAATGTGATGAGACAATAGATGGAAAATAAACCAAAACAAACTAAAGGTTACTTGTAAAATTGAAAATAAGAATGGAGATGGCCATTTCACTATGAGGTAGTCACCAGGCTATAAATATGTTACTAATTTACTATGAATTCTATTTTTTTTTTCAGATTATTGTGTCTTTTTTCTCAGATTGGAAGGCACCACAGCGAAAGTGTTGACTCTGATCTTATTGGGTATCCTTTCCCTGAATTTTGCCTATAAACATTTTTATCTTAGGTCAATACACTTTAGACAGCAACATCATTTTCTAAGATATCTTTTTTTTAAAATCTGAAACACATCTAGGACCTGGTTTCTTATTATCTCACCTAGATATTGCACTTCCAATATCTCTTCTGTCCCCAGAACCCACACTGTCCTCTCTGCTGTATTCTATATACCTATAATCTAGAAGGTACCGTGTTATTAACCAATATATTTCAAGAAGAGCTGATAGCAATGCTCATTTAAAGCAGTTTTTTCATCTTGTCTTGTATTCAGTTTCCATTATTTGTTTGTATCCGTGAATTTTCATAATAGTCAGTGCTGAAGTACAAGTAAAGCAGAATATATCCACTGCTTTCAGGACTATGAAAGTTTCCAAAGGCCATAGATACTGCTCCAGAGAAGGCTGAATTACACAGGGTACAGGGCAGCAGGCTGCAAAAGACTCCCTCCCCCCCCCCGTACAGCCTGTACACTGAGGTGAGCTTTAAGAGAGGAGAACACCTGTAAATGACAGCACAGGAGCACAGTCATTGAGCAACCAGGCATTGGCCTGTTGTGCCTGGCCCTGCCATGGAATTAAAAGCCAGATGACTGGGTGTTCATCTACCAGTCTCTCAAATAGCAACTGTACACCTGGAGGTAGTCATAGCTCAGCACACTTTGCCAGCCTAACTTTACACAAGGTAAAGCAAGCCAAGAGGCAGTCAGTGCCACTGCTCAATCACTCTGCATAGAGATCTAGACCTGGAGCCTTTCAGTTATTGGGCAAACACCCCACATTAAGACAGCATTCTCCCCTAATATCTAGGAAAAGTAACATAAGAATTTAGCAATCTGGCGATACTTCCCTCCCCAAATTGTAGAGGGGAGAGAGGAGGAGAATTCAAGCCCCTAATAGTGGTCAGGAGAGAAATTCCAGCTCCTGGAAAGATGGCAGGGAGCAATCTTCTTCTGGTACTTACACTGCATTTCTGAGTGTGTCTCCTCTAGTGCAGGAAGGTCTCAGAGATGAGAATGAGTAATGTGGGGAGTGGAGGGAGAGAGAGAAGTGAGTGATGGGAAAGAGAATGGGTCAGAGCTAGAAATTAAGGAGGATTGGGAAGCAGAGAAAGACTGCAGACAGAGAAATGAGACAAAAGGGTAGATTAAGCAAGCAGGAAGAGATTCAGAGTGAACTTTTTGAGAAAAGGTTGAAAACAATAGAGACAGATTGGAAAAAGATGAGAGAATGGAAGCAAAGAGAATGTGAGGAGAAATACCCACACAAAAGACAACCCAGAAACATCAAGCTACATGGTAAAAAGAAGAATAAATAGAGAGACATTCAAATGAAATGATCAGTATTGCCAACACAAAGGATTCAATCATCATGAGTCAGGCCCAAATAAATCTTGAGATTGACATTAAAATCATGAGACTGAAATAACATACAATTTGGGTTCTTTTTATTCACCAGGCATTGGCCTGTTGTGCCAGTCCCTTCTGTGGTTTGGTTTGTTGGTTGGTTGGTTTTCTTGAGCCTTTATAGTGCACTCAGCTCACATTTTCAAGTTTTTCTCTGCATGTATAAAGGTTAGAAAGTTGCTTTAAAATAAATAAACAAATAAAAGCTGAGGTCCTCATGTTGTCACTTGTCTCCTGAAACTGGGTTTTAAATTAAACATAAAATATTGAGAGACTTGTGCTAAATTCATAAGAGAGAGCAACACTGAATCATCTCTATCTGTGTTAAGTCCCACAAGAGGGAATTTCTCAATGAAGATTTCCCCACAGAGCTTCCCATGAAAAAGATAGGACTGGAAGGGTCCCTGAGAGGCCACCTAGTCCAGCCCCTTTGTGCTGAGGCTGGACCAAGTAAATACAAACCATCCAGCACTAAATGTCTGTCTGAATATAAAAACCTCCAATGACAGGGATTCCACAACCTCCATTGGAAGCCTATTCCAATGCTTATAGTTAGACAGCTTTTTCCTAATATCTAATGTAAATCTCCCTTGCTGCAGATTAATTCCATTATTTCTTGTCCTAACTTCAGTGGACATGTAGAAGTAATCACCATCCTCTTTGTAACAGCCCTTAACATATTTGAAGACGGTTTCAGGTTCCCCAACACCGCCCCCAGTCTTCTTTTGCCAAGACTAAATATGCCCATTTTTTTAAATCTTTCCTCATAGGTCAGGTTTTCTCATTTTTATATGTCTCCTTTCTGGACCCTCTCCAATTTGTCCACATCTTTCTTAAAGTGTGGTGTCCAGAACTGGACATAGTACTCCAGCTGAGGCCTCACCAATGCCAAGTAGAATGGGACAAATTATCTCCCAGATTTTATCTACAACACCCCTCTTAATACACTCCAGAATGATATTGGCCTTTACTGCAACTGCATCACATGGTTGACTCATATTAAGTTTGTGATAGTGTATCACCCCCTACACCCTTTTCAGCAGTTCTGCTACCTAACCAGTTATTCTCCATTTTGTATTTGCTCATTTGCATTTGCCTTTACTGAATTTCATCTTGGGAAATTCATTCTTCTGCACCAACACTGGTCCATGGCAACCTTTCAGCAAAGCTCACACAACCCAGCCCATACTTTGGGCCTATATTAGAAGCCATGTTACTGAAGACTTGGCCTGAGCATAGCAATTCCTGTAACCTCAAGTGGGAGACTTAATGAAAAAGCCTACAACTATAGTACTATTCCTTGAGGATTGTCCATGGCTCCAGGACTCGGCAATGAAAGCCCTTCCTGTCCCTCCACACCACCCTTTGTATGCTCAATCTCAGAAAGACTGGTCAAAATCAGTACACCAAAAACAGAAAGAGGGTGTACTGTTAGGTTGTGAATGTCACTGACAAGAGGTGGGAAAGTCCACTCCAATCATAGGTACAAGACACTTTCCCCCATAATTCTATTTTAAGGGATTAGCCTATCATACACGCTCACCATCATCTTGTCCTGACTGAGCCTGAGGCATCTCATTCCAATCCAAGACAATCTCCTGGTCAAACCCTAAGCGAAAGACACTGCACCCCCAGATCTGATAATGGAAGACAAAAAAGTGTATGTCAAGTGCCAGCTGATGACACTGCATCCGAACAACCTTAATGTCTTCCCCAGTTTCCTCATACAAACATTGAATAGGAAGGGTGGCAAGCTCACTGACTGACTGAGAAAATTATCCAATACAACATTCTGGGCTCTTCATGAAAGGAGTGGAATAGAATAAATGATCATTGCCAACTCTGGCCACACCTGCAGTCACATAAACAAAACTTTTTGGTCAACAGAACCAAAGATAATCAGGATTCCCATCTAGGATCTTTGACTATCATTAGGAGGAAATAGTCCACTAATGAGACAAAGAAATCTGACCTAAAACCCAAATAGAACATGTGAATCTCTGGTGACTTCTGAATTGTGACCTCACCATTTTTTTTTGCTCTGCAGGGTTATTTGGGGCAAGTTTATTGTCTGTACATACCAATGCATATAATAATGGATCTCTACAGAGTAGGCTATTAGAATGCTATTGTCACCAGGGATACAAGGAGAGCTTCAGGCTACTCACAAATCATTACTGTGTGAAAAGATTCTACTTTAAAGTGAATGTGTTTTCTGGCCTTCTCTTGCATGGTGGATATCTTTTGAGAAGTGCCAGGTAACTGATTGTAAGCCTTATGAAATTCTTAATTAGCTTGTATGTAAGGGGTGTTCTGCAGGTTCAAACACATTCTTTGAACACCTTTGAAATGCTCCATATGCACCCATGCAGATTAGGAGAAAATTAAATGAAATTGTATATACAGGATTAATGAGCTGCATTAAATGCTGAGTACAATTAGGTTTTGAAAATTCTTAATAAACACCACTTAAAAGTAAGCTATTAAAGATCAAAACTGAAATAAATCAAGTGGACTGTAGAAATAGGGTTATTGTTGTGTACTGAGGTCTGAGCTAATGGATGAGGTTATATACAATCATACACTGACACTGGAGCCGCCTGTGTTCTGCAGTTACAAAGGGAGATACAAACCATGGAAGGAGGATTTGTTGGAAATGAGAAAAGGACAAAGACACAAACATCTTGTTTCCCTTTACAGAGAGGCAGAACTTCCAAAGATGTAAGGTTTCATTTTGGTTTGGTTAGCAAACATATTTTATAGAAGAGGTCAGGCCTTGGCTAGCTCTGGTTCCGAGAGTGTTAATCTAGCTGGTTTATTCTGCTTAATTCTTAAATTGAAATTTTCTCTTTGATTTTCCAAATAAACTTTGCATTTCATAAGACACCAAAAATTGCTGATGTGAACTCCAGTGTTTGGAGACAAGTGCTGCTGGATGTGCCAGAGGGAAGAAAACTTTTGTTGGACTAAAAAGAAGGATGCATAAGGAACGACACAATTTCCTTTGTCAATGTGATAAAAGATGAAGGTATGATGATAAAGCCAAAAATGTTATTTTCCCACACATTTTAAAGACTATTAGTGGCCAGCCCTGTGTGCTCACAGTGTCTATATCTTACACACCACACATTAAGCAATCAGAGTAATCAGGATGGCTAAAGATGGATACATTCACTACTATTGTGATTTATAGTCCAGGAATCATCACCTTAGCATCTTTAAGGTTACCATCATCAGTGACAAAGGAAACCTGCTGGCTTGGAAGTATAGGGAAAGGCTCCTTTCATAATACACAGACCACTGAAATATAATTGTTCGGACAGGAACAATTTGTTCTGTTTTCCTCCTGTTCTACTAATCTGATTGAAAGATGGTGAGTCATTCAATAAAGGTCCATCTGGCTAATAAGAATTTGGGATTACGATGAATGTTAGATCAAAACTGATTATATATAATGCCATGTACATCTGAAGATCAAGAAGAACAGTGACCTGTTCAGAAGAAAAAGCATGGTCTGGTCATGCAAAAATGGCAAAATTTACAAAAACACTGAACCAGCTTCACTCCCAGTAAAAGTCACAATCCTCATTATATTAACCAAAATTATATTTATTTTATAACATCAGTAGTTTTATTAAGCTATTCACAACAATAGATCACACTAATATGTCTTGGGAACTAAATACAAAATATAACAATTTAAAAAATGGAATTTCTTTCTTCTACAGGGGGAATATTACTTGGAATCTCCATAGCAAATCTTTTGAGAAAAAAAAAAAAACATTCAAATGGGCTACTGTACACTCAAACGGGGGCTGCAGGCAATATTTATGGTGGTTATTTATTAATACAATAGCTTATTATTTTTCTATTATCTTATTATCTTTCAATTTCTTATCTTTCTATTTTAGGATTTCATACTGCCTGAATTTCTGAGTGCCTCTGAGAAAAGGTGAAAGCAAGAGGAAGTGAGCATTTCCCCTGATGTCAACGAGAACACATATGCTTAAACACATGCTTCAGTGTTCAGTTTTCTAGCCACTGCATTTGATCAACACCCATTGGCATCAGTAGGTGTTGCTTGCAAGCAGAGTTTGCAACATCAGTCCCTAAAATATACACTTTTTCCATTATTCCATCAGGCTCCCTGTCATAACTATAAAGGGAAGGGGGTAACAGCTGTCCTGTGTACAGTACTATAAAATCCCTCCTGGCCAGAGTCTCCAAAATCCTTTTCCCTGTAAAGGGTTAAGAAGCTCAGGTACCTGGCTGGCATCTGACCCAAAGGACCAATAAGGGGACAAGATACTTTCAAATCTTGGGGGCGGGGGGGAAGGCTTTTGTTTGTGCTCTTTGTTTGGGTGTTCATTCGCTCTTGGGACTGAGGGGGACCAGACATCAATCCAGGTTCTCCACATCTTTCTAAACAAGTCTCTCCTATTTCAAACTTGTAAGTAAATAGCCAGGCAAGGCGTCTTAGTTTTCCTTTGTTTTCTCAACTTGTAAATGTACCTTTTACTAGAGTGTTTATCTTGGTTTGCTGTACTTTGAACCTAAGACTAGAGGGGAGTCCTCTGAGCTCTTTAAGTTTAATTACCCTGTAAAGTTATTTTCCATACTGATTTTACAGAAATGATTTTTACCTTTTTCTTTAATTAAAAACCTTCTTTTTAAAAACCTAATTGATTTTTTCCTTGTTTTAGATCCAAGGGGGTTGGATCTGTATTCACCAGGAGTTGGTGGGAGAAAGAAGGGGGGATGGTTAATTTCTCCTTGTTTTAAGATCCCAGGGGGGTTTGGATCTGTATGAACCAGGAAATTGGTGAAAGGTTTCTCAAGGCTTTCCAGGGAAGGGAATCCATTGGGATGGTGGCAGCGGACCAGACCTAAGCTGGTAGTTAAGCTTAAAAGTCTTCATGCAGGCCCCCACATTTTGTACCCTAAAGTTCAAAGTGGGAATACAGCCTTGACACTCCCTTTTCTGTTTTTCTGTCTGTATATGTAGCAGTATTTGTAGGTAGCTGAATTCTGCTAGGCCAGAGGTGCTCAAACTGGTGTGCAGATCTCCCCAAAGGGGGGCACAGAAGGTATTCAGGGGGGAGGGGCGTGAGAAGCTTTAGGGGGGGAAAAATTACTGCACACATTTTACCCACAGCAATGGATAACTAGCAAATCTGATTCCTCCAGCTATATCTACAGGTCTACAGATGACGTTGTGCATTTTGATGGATTTCTGTTATTCTTGCATAGCATTGTATAAAGTTGTTGCCATCTATAGGTTAATCTATTTGCTACAACGTGGGATGCACATTTAATTGAAGATAGAAGGGGATCTTCATATAGCTGTTTCAAGAATCCAACCCAGGGTGGAATTGCTCTACTCCAAAAAATAGGCGCACTCATCACACTAGTAACAAGAGTGTGATATAAGTAAGCAGTATCTCACTTAAAATGCACCTTACCATATATTTAAATGGCTCTGTTTGAATCAATGCCTTAAGGTTTTTAATATTTAGTGAGAGTTGCATGTTGATTTTTTATATGTAAATGTATGTGTGTGGTGGGATGTAAAATATTATAGGCACAAAGATGGGGGGGGTCAAATAAGTTTGAGAACGATTAGACAAATGGCTTTCAAGTTTTATGGTATATTGTTTCTCTTCTCATTTTCTGCCAACAGTTTTCCCATTAAAAGGATCTGTCTCTGGTGGAAAATTTAGAAGGCAAATTCCCATTCCAATGTTGCTGCATGATGTATCAAGTGAAATAATCTAATTTCATTAAGTGACTATTTTAGTAATTGAACCAAAAATAACACATGCACCTCCAGCTACGGTACAAAAACTTAGTACCCATAGGTTTTGTGTATAAATGGATGTGATACATCATTTATCATTTTCTATAAAGAAATGTCTTGGATGTGTATTTGTAGCATTATCATACTAGAACATGTACTTTGCTACTTTTCTCCAGATAAGATTGCTATAAAGTTCAGGCAGTATGCAACTATTTCAGACTCTAAATAATTGTAAGTAAGGCTTTTTATTTAATTTGTTTTACTGCTAAGAAGGCCAATATAAATAAAAATGCACATTCCCAGAAAGCTTATTTTATTGTTGAACAGGAGGATGTTTCACTGTAATTATTCCTCAAATCCTTTTAGTACATATTTAATTGTGTTCAATAAATATACAGCTAGTGCCCACTTTCTGTGAACAGTAAATACAGCTGGGTTTCTTCTTTATATGTGATAGCAGCTTTTGCCTACTTTGTATCTGTGTAAGAATGTTCTAGATAGTAGCTATATAAGGTATAATGCTTCCACGCTTAACACACTATTAATTCACTATGTGCTTTACTGCTTCAATTTCATCCAATCTATGGGTTTCCACAGCTACTCATCACTGTAACATTTGAGTGATTTCCACATAAAAAGAGTTGCAACAGTGAAAAAATATTGCCTTTCTTCTATGATAGTATTCAAATCTTGGGATTCTTTGGGTACTGACTGGTGAGGGGACCCATCAAGGATACACATCTATAACTGCCCCAAGCAATGTCGTCATTAAACCACCAGGCACAGGGGGGAAATATAGAGAGGCAGATCTTCAACTAATATTATGTCAGCGCCCCATTGATGTCAATGGGACTATGGCTATTTATACCAGCTGAGGATCTGCCCCAGAATTTTATTTCCAATTTGGTGTCATTACACCATACTTTATACAAGAGAACAAAGTCTCCATGTGTACCACCCGCACAGTAGACATGTAGTTCTGTTTATAGTGTCTTACCATATAAATAAAGCTGTGACACTTTGCATGTAATAATAATTTTTAGCCTTCTGTTGTCCTCATAGAAAGCCAAACAAAATAATTTATATTAGTGCAATTTTGCTCATCTAATGAAAGCAAAGCCTGTGTTCATCTCAGCAGTGGAGAGAACTGATGGTCAAAGGGTAAAATTCTGTCTGCTGTAAAGCATTTTTCCATGCCAAATGTTTCCAGGGTGATCAGCAATACTCACAAAGCAAAAACAAAGCAAAAACAAAAAAGGGGGGGGGAGTGATTACTTGGAAATCTCCATAGCAAATCTTCCGAGAAATACTTACAAAAATTCATTAAACTGGGGACAAAATGTTTAATTCGATTCCTTCATAAAATCAGAGGGAGGGTTAAGTTAGAATAAAGGGCCACAGTAACAATAGCAACAGAATCCTCTGGGCTAACATATGTCAGCAGGGGAAGAGTAGAAGCAGTTATCATTAATGGCCATTCCCAGCTCAGGTCCAGGGGCTTAGGCCAGAGTTGCTAGCCAGTGGGTATGAAGTAATCATATAAAATATTCAATTGTCCTACCAGTACATAGCTCCTAACTACTCAATATTGTGAAATATCTGTTGTTCATGATTTAGGCTCTGTCTACATTACACAATTTTGTCGACAATCGCCTACCACTGTAATTAAACTACTTTTGCATGTCCACACATCTCTCCTTGTGATGGTGGAGCGCGTCCACAGTTGGTATTCTTGCATTGACAGAGAGAGCAGTGCACCATGCAATTCACCACTGTCTGCTGCTAGGAGTCCCAGGAAGGGATTGTGGTGCATCATGGGAACAGGATCACTGTCCCATGATGCAGTTTTCTCCATCCCATCATACTATGGGTGTCTGAATGTGTTTCATGCCACTTTTCAACAGCCACTGTAAACAGTGTGCCTGCCATCTCTGAAAGTATGGATACAGCACAGCTCTCCAGTCTTGTGATAAGCATTATGAACACAACGTAGCTAATCCTACAGTATTTCATTAGCTGCAAATCTAATAATTCATGGTGTCTGCCCTGCTGTACACCATGGAAAGAAACAATTCAAGATTGCTTTTGGCATTTACAGAGCAGCTGCACACGGTGGACTATTGTTACTGGGTTCAGGAAACAAGCACTGAGTGGTGGGATCACATTGTAATGCAGGTATAGGATGATGAGCAGTGGCTGCAGAACTTCCGGATGCGCGGCGCCACCTTCCTGGAACTGTGTGCCTTTTCCTCCAATGCAGGGACACCAAAATGAGGGCTGCCCTCCTGGTAGAGAAGCAAGTAGCAATTGCTGTGTGGAAGCTGGCAACTCCAGATTGCTACGGATCAGTCATGAATCAGTTTGGAGTTGGGAAGTCCACCATGGGGGGTGCAGGCATGCATGTGTGCAAGGCCATTAATCACCTCCTGCTACAAAGAACTGTGACTCTGGGCAATGTGTGGATGGCTTTGTGGCAATGGTATTCCCTAACTGCAGTGGGGCGATAGATGGCCTGCATAGTTCTATTTTGGCCCCAGACCACCTTGTGATGGAGCACATCAACAGAAAGAGATTCTTTTCTATGGTATTGCAAGTGCTCATGAATCACCACAGTCATTTCGCTGACATCGATAAGGGGTGGTCAGGGAAGGTACATTACACATGCATCTTCAGGAACACTTGCCTGTATAGAAAGCTGCAAGGAAATTCCAATTGTGATCCTGGGAGACCCAGCCTACCCCTTGCTCTTATGGCTCATGAAGTCTTACACTGGAAACTTAACAGCAGAAAGGAGCACTTCAACAAAAGGCTCAGCAGGTGGAGAATGACCATTGAATGGGCCTCTGGCAGATTAAAGGGTCACTAGCACTGCCTTTTTTAGCAGATTAGCTACCATGTCTGTTTGATCCTCCAGAAGCTGTATCATCTGTTCCTCCCCATTTCCTCTCCTGGCTGTTCATTCTCACTATTTCACTTATAGTCTCTCTCCATGCTTTTTGCTCACTATCAGCTGCATCAGACTAATGCAACACCTCCCTGAATATGCCTTCCTTACTCCCCCTGGTTCATCTCTTTATCCCTCAGAGTCACTCAGCTGGTGTGCAGGAATAAATACTCAAGGGTGCATCTTCAGAGGCACAATATTGATGCATACACATTAAATACACCTTTCTCACTTTCCCTTGGCAGGTACACAGTGAGGCAAGAGTCCTACTTATGGTGAGTTTGGCTGCGGAGGAGGAGCAAGATGGGACAAAAGGGTGAGTGTAGAAGGCTCACAGGTGTAGTATAAGCACCTAGGGTCACTGTTCTGAATACTGGCGCCGTTTTCCACAGGCAAGTATGATAGCAGCTGATATCTCACTCATCAGAGAAACCGAGGATGCAAGGGTGTAGCCCCTGCATGTGTGTGGCTACAGATTGAGTCCATAAACTGCTCGACTGTGTGCTGTTTCAGATGTACTTGATGATTGGCATGACAAAGTTTCCTACTGTGAGGGGAAGAAACAAAGTTGCCCTCTCAAGGAATCTTCAGCAGAGGATTGCAGAATACCTCCAGGAAAGTTTTCTAGATATCACTATGGAGGATTACTGGGACGTCCCTGTGTGCATCAACAAAGTTTTTCACAGTGCCTCCTCTTCCTAGCTGCACAGGGGAAGGAGAAGCAGATGCAAACAGTGCTAGTGTTGATTATTTCTATCCCTCTCCAACCCTGGAACAACAATAACAACAAAAAAGCAGAGCTCTACCTCACTTCTCCCTGCAGTATCAAAACACAATGAGTACTTACCGGAGATTCCCTCTCCTGCATAAGGTGTGCCAGAGCCTGAGTGCTGGGACTGGGTAGACCCCCTCTGGAGTTAAAAAGAGGTCCTCGATTGCCACGCCACCAGACATCCATGTCACCCGTCCCACATTCTCCTCCAACTCCACTTCCTCATTCACCTATTTGTCCTCGGGGTTCACTCCATTGGCTGCTGTCTCAAGCACCCCACCCCAAACTATCCATGGGGCTCTTGGCGCTGGAGGAGAGTCACCTCCAAGGATGGAGTGCAGCTCCTTGTAGAAGCAGCATGTCTTTGGCAATGCACCAGCCTAACGATTGTCCTCCCTTGCATTCTGGTACGCCTGCCTCAGCTCCTTGATATTAGCATGGCACAGCTGCATTTCCCTTTTGTGCCCCTTCTCCTGCATGCCACAAACAGTCTGCCCAGAGGAATCAAAGTTCTTACAGCTGGAATGGAGCTGCAACTGCACAGCCTCCTCTCCCCACGGGCCCAGTGGATCCAACAGCTCTGGTGTACGCCAGGCAGGAGTGCAGTTGCTGCGGGGAGCCAGCATGGTCGGCTGGGAAGATACGATGTGAGCTGTTCATGCTGAGCAAACAGGAAGTGGAATTTCAAAAATTACAGGCCTTTAAAAGGGGGAGGGGGTGCATACCTGTGTATCTGGCTGCAGCCATATGCTCCAGCCCTGGATCACCCACAGAAAAAAAATAGTGGGGGTTTAACACCCAGTGGCAGCCAGCTTCCCCTCTCCCCCCAACAGCACATCCTGTTGGTGAGCAGCCCCGCTGATCAACTTTTGCCCCTCCCTCCCAGCACCTCCTACCCATGGCAGATCAGCTGTTCCGCAGCATGCGGGGGAGGGAGGGGACAAGGGACAGAGTGAGCTCGATAGAAGGGGCAGAACTGGGAAGGAAGAGGCGAGGTGGGTGGGGCTTTGGGAGAAGGGGTGGAGTGGGGATGTGACCCGGAACAGAGTGGGGGTGGAAAGAGGTGGGAAGATGTGGCTTAGGGGAGGGGATGGATTAGGGGCAGAGCCTGGGGCTAAGCAGTGTTGAGCACTCCCAGGCAAAGAAAAAAGCTGGCGCCTGTGGGAAGCACAGTTCAAACTGGTGACCAGAGTGGTCACAATGGGGATTGTGGGACACATCCTGGGGAAGCCTCTTAGGATGACATAAGCAACGCAGTGTCTACGCTTGCACTGTGTCGCTCTATCTATGCCTCTCATTTTGCCTGTGTCACAAAAGGCTCTATGCCCCTCCTCCGGGTGGTTTTATTATGTCGGAGTTGCAGGAGAGTTAAATCAGAGGGAGGAGCATTGCAGTGTGCACAGCTCCACTGTTTTGTCGGTGAAAGCTGAATTTGTCAAGAAAACTGTGTAGAATAGACATAGCCTCAGTCTCACTACTGCTATTTTTGGGACCAAACAGATAGCAGAATCACTCTCTCTCTATATATATACAACCACTTCTACCATTCTGATAAATCTGAAGATCACCCCCTTTTGAAATTGGACATTCTTGGTCTGAAAGATTCCTGGATTCATTAGCTGCTGATTCTTGTGTACAGATTCTCTTGTCCTTCAGAAAATCTTTCAGAAAATGATGTATCAAAACTGTTTTCATGGAAGGCATCTCAGATTCTTTATCTTATATCATTTAAAACAACACCAGCCTTCTTGTTCTGAGCATAACATCCTTTAGATCTCTCAAAAATGTAAAATTGAAGCACTTTGCATTTATAATATCCTTTAATGGGTCACCAGCTGTAATTTGGGCAGTGTAGTCATTAACACAGTTGCATTTCCCCTCTGAAACCTGTGTTTGATTGCTGCTTAGAAACCTATGAAGATTACAATGTAGTCATATCAGTCTGTTGTCTAATGTATGGATTTCTAATGTAGCTTCTTGTCAGTTGACTACAGCTTACTGTGCAAAAATATTCTTTTTTGATTGTTACCTCACCCACCCAAAAAATTCAGGATTGTCCCCCTCATCTAACTGTTGTATTAAATGTAGAATGTGAGCTCTTGGGAGCAGGGATCATCTTTTGATTACTTATTTGTATATAGTCCCCTGAGTTATATGGAGTTGTGCTTAGATCCCCTGGCACTATTGTCATACAAATTAATAAAATAAAAATTGAAGAAAAAACACCACTAAAGGTAGAAATCAATAGTTGGAAACCAGTGTGTGATGCACTAAAGAAAAATATCAGTTTTATTCCTTTCCAAAGGTGTGTGCCTGAGTGTGAATTGTGTAGTAGCATATGTTTTCAAATCACTTAAAAAATGTGAGTGGAATGACATATTTTATAGGTAAAGGAAACCAGGAGCTACTTGTTCCATTACATTGCAAAAAGTAAACATCATAAATTAAAATTTAACTTTCAACCAGCAGTTACTTTCTAAGATACACAGTAAGCCAAACTATATTTTGACCATAGACTAGAAGCAGGCAAAAGATGTAAGCTCATTTAGAACTCTTATTTCTTCTGGTGTTAACCCTCTTTTAACTAATTGATCAAAAGCACTCACTGTCATATTGAGAGAGAAAGGGAAAAAAGATGATGGGGGAAAGAAAGCTTTAAACTAAAGGAGATTTATTTAAAATATATTTTAAATCAATAGTTAACTTTCCAGTGTAAAATGAACAGCATCTGACATGAATTATACATGTGACATAGGCAATCTGCAATGTCAATGTGTTGAGGGCATAGCTAGAAATAACTTGAAAAAGCATCTCTGAAGGAAGAGCTCATGCTTGAGCATACCCCCTGCTCGGGAACCAAAACTGAGCCAGATGGCACCAGAAGCATTTGAGCTCCTGGCCTTGTATGAGAGATTGTTTTTATTCAAGTTGCTGTGATTAGTTAAGAGGAAACATCTGTATTCAGGAACACTTGGGAAAGTTAAATATGTTGAACATACATTCTGATCCAGATTGTCAAATGTATTTCTGCAGCTAATTCCCACACATTTCAATGGGAGTTAGGCACCTAAATATCTTTGAGGATCTGTGCTTCAGAGCTTTGTTTAGTGGTTACAACAGGGCTCTGGGAGATAAGACTCCTAGGTTCTCTTTCTAATCACCCTTTTTAATAATACAGGAATGGATGGACTTTCAATGCAGCTGAAATGCAGCAAACAAACTAAATGAGAAGAAATACTGTTTTCACTTTTACTTGTATGGATCTATGTACCTCAAATAACTAATTATATATGACCATTCATGAGTATTATAATTTATACATATAATCATGCTGGTAAGATTGGCTTTTCTAACAGTTGTAAAGAAATCTTATGACCTCTTTTTTGAGAATCTCCTGGGCACTGCTTATTTAGTGACTAATTCACCTGTTCACCATGCATGCATTATAAAGATGCATCATCATTTTTATTCATTGGATTCATATTTCTCCATGGAGAAAGGGCAGACAGTCAAACAAGACAGAGAGAAAAAGGACTGAAAGAGTTGTGTATAGTTAATGTTTCTTCTCTGAGAACACAGACAAGATTTTTTAATCTCTACTTGTTATGATAACAACAAAAATCACTATTTCCCCCCTACAATAAATTTTATTTTCCCTTAGTGTTATGTTTTTCCCATAATTCTAGTGAGTAATAATTTTACCTGAGTAAAAGCTGCTGGATACAGACATAAAAAATGTATAAGGGTGTCATCAATCTAGATATTTGGACAAATGTTTACCTTGGATACTGAAGAGACCATATAGTTAACAGGTTACACTACTCTACAGCCAAAATGCTTCTGAAATAAATGTAGTCAAACTTTACTAATTCTGGGTCTCTGAGAATGAAAATGATGCTTAAAATTGTTGATTGGCTCTAGTTTTCAAGATATGCTATTGGTTCAGTATATACGACCCTTGACTTGGGAATGGCAGAGGATAAGTGAGTTATAAAGGGAAGGGATCTCAATTTAAACCAGAAATGACTAAAATACATCTTTGACTGGATCTATGACTAAATGTATGACTGGGTTTGGACAGTACTTGCTTTTTAGGCAAAACAATGAATGATGCAATCTGAAGCTGGTATTGCATCATACTTGATATGAATTGCATCATATTATTCCTATAAGTCATGGATGATGCAATCATAACGAAGCTTACATCACTCTGCTGAACAAATTGCCCTATATCAGCTCTAGAAATCATACAGTGTCGTGCTCTCTTATTTGTCAGTGTTTGATTTTGCAAAGGGACACATTTCTGTTTAGCCAAAGTGAGTAGAGCTGCCTCGTACTTGTGTGAACAGTGCAGATAACTTCTGCTATGTTTGTGGTGAAGTGACTTTTGCATCACAAAAGTGCAGTATAACCACTATGGTTAAGAAAGCCTATCACCTTTATTTTGGCTGCAAAACTGGAGATCAGGACAAGAAGTAGGCGCCACACATATGCTGCAACACTTGTGCAACAAATCTTTGCCAGTGGTTGAACAGGAAAAGGAAATCTATGCCTTTTGCAGTGCCAATGATTTGGAGAGAGCCAACAGATCATACCAGCAATTGTTACTTCTGCATGGTGCCTCCAGTTGGGAAAGGTGTGTCAAAGAAGAAAAAGTGGACTGTGCATTATCCAAACATTCCATCATCTATACGCCCAGTACCCCACGGAGAAGGACTGCCGGTTCCTGATGCACCAGAATCATTCTCACTTGAGTCAGACGAGGAAGAGGAAGAGGATGAAACTTCTGGTCCTCAACCATCAATGTCACAGGACCCACATTTTCTCCCATCGTCCTCCTCTGAACCACACCTCATAACACAAGGTGAACTGAATGACCTTGTCAGGGATTTGGAACTACCCAAGAGTAAGGCAGAGCTGTTGGGCTCCAGACTACAGCAGTGGAATCTCCTGGCAGGTGATGTTAGGTTTTCCATGTTCCATGACTGTCAAAAGGATCTTGTCCCATTCTTCTTCATGGAAGGTGATCTTGTAGCCTGCAACAACATCGATGGTGTGATGGCAGCCCTCAACATCATTCACGATCCAGATGAGTGGAGACTGTTCATTGATTGATGAAGACGAGTCTTAAAGCTGTTTTACTGCATAATGACAATGTTTTGCCATCAATTCCAGTTGGTCATGCAGTCCATATGAAGGAAATCTATGACAACATGAAACAACTTTTGAGGTGCATAAACTATGACCAACATCAGTGGCAGCTTTGTGGCGATTTGAAGGTTGTTGCTCTCTTCCTTGGTCTGCAGACTGGATACACAAAGTACTGCTGTTTTCTCTGCGAATGGGAGAGTCGTGCAAGAGATTCCCACTACATCAAGAAATATTGGCCACTCCGAAAGTCATTGGAGCCTGGGAGGAAAAGTGTTCAGCATCCACCACTTGTTGAATCAAGGAAGATTTTGTTGCCACCCTTCCACATCAAGCTGGGTCTGATGAAGACCTTTGTCAAGGCCATTGACAAAACACAAGCAGCTTTCAAGTACCTCCGTGGAAAATGTCCAAGGTTAAGTGAAGCTAAGATAAAGGAAGGTGTCTTTCTTGGTCCTCAGATTCGTGAACTTCTTCGAGATGATGCATTTGACCATGCACTGCGTGGCAAGGAAAAGATGGCATGGAAAGCCTTCCAGTTAGTGGCAATAAATTTTCTCATAAACAACAAGGCAGACAACTACAGGTTGTTGTGGAAAACCTCCTCAAGGCATACAAAAGCCTTGGTTGCAACATGTCACTAAAGATACATTTTTTGCACTCTCATCTAGATTTTTTTCCACCGAACTGCGGAGCAGTGAGAGACGAGCACGGCAAGCGATTTCACCAGGACATAGCAACAATGGAGAAACGTTATCAGGGCAAATGGAGCCCATCAATGCTTGCAGACTATTGCTGGACAGTGACAAGAGATGCTCCATTTAACGAATACAAGAGACAAGCCAAGAAGCGCCGAGTAGACACTGAATAGGACTAAACTATGTACATAATAGTTTTTTGCCTTTTGTTTCATACTAAATTTTATTTATATAACCCTTTTGCTGATTTTTAAAGTGTTACATAAACAGGACAGGTGAAATATTATCATGTAAAGCAACCATAAACACATGAAAAGACCTAGGTTTACAATTCATGATTAAAACTCTACTATCTACACAATATACATAGACATAAAGTGTAAAAACTTAAATATCTTAGAAACAGTAGCCAATCAGTTGTTTTAATTGTCATATTTGAATTCAGCACATCAAAATACATAATAAATAGCACATTTTATCTCTGAAGCAGATGACTTCTCAAAAATTGTAGACCAGAGTTATAGGTATCTATGTGAAAGTGACATTTCATTAAAAGTTGAACTGCTTTTTACAGTGTGGAAATCCCACACACAGTATGTATATTTCAATACATACTATATACATCCGCGGTGCAATCCCACCCTCCAAAACCTCCCTTTTCAAGAATAAACATAAGATAGATGAGCACCTTAAAAGACAGAGCTATTTCTATTCTCTTTCTTTTTCTGTTTCATAAGGGGACCATTATTTTGAAATTGCCCTGGCAGTGTACAATAGAAAAGGCATAACTATTCTTTCCAGAAAAAAATTGGTTGAATCATGTAACTTTTGTCAAACCCTTCTGCAGGCTGTGCTGCTGTCATCCATTGAAATCAAAGAATAGTTATGATGTAACTATTGGTTATTAGCAGGGCAGAAGAAATACTCTACTTGGTACTACCTATAACATCCAGGCAAAGTCAAATGATTACATCTACTATGTCTGCTGAAAGAAAAAGGCACAAAATCAGGCAGCTTCCTGAAGATTGAGGAGTGAGCTAACTGTGTGCAAATAGTAAGTACATAACTGTAGCAATTTCCAGAAATATCTCCCATCATTTAATTGGTTGTTTGAAAATACCATATGTATATAGCAAGAAGTAGTTGATGTGATATCTCAGTTTTAATAAGGCTTATGATCAGCAAATTAAGGATCTTGAAAAACTGGAGAAATAGTCTGAAATAAATAGGATGAACATTCAGTAAGGACAAATGTAAAGTACTACATTTAGGAAGGAATAATCAATTGCACAAACACAAAATGGGAAATAAGGACTAGGAAGCAGTACTGCAGAAAAGGATGTCAGGTTTATAGTGGATCACACACTAAATAGGAGTCAACAATGTAACACTGTTGCAAAAAAAACCCCAAAATCCCTTACATGGTTCTGGGGTGTGTTAGCAGGAGTGTTGTAAGCAAGATACTAGAAGTATTTCTTTCACTCAGTACTGATAAGGTCTCAGACGGAGAACTGTGTCCAGCTGTAGGCACCAGACCATGGGAAAAATGCGGACAAATTGAAGAACATCCAGAAGAGAGAAATAAAAATGATTAAATGTCTAGAAAACATGGCCTTTGGGGAAAGATTGAAAAAAATGGGCTTGTTTAGTCTGGAGAAGAGAAGACTGAGAGGGGACATGATAGTCTTCAAGTACATAAAAGGTTGTTATAAAGAGAAGAGTGATAAATTGTTCTTCTTATTTGCACAGGACAGGTCAAGAAGTAATAGACTTAAATTGCAGCAAGGGAGATTTAAGTTAGCCATTGGGGGGGAAAAACTTCCTAATTCTAAGGGTAGTTAAGCACTGGAACAAATTACAAAAGGAGACTGTGGAATCTCTGTCATTGGCGGTTTTTAAGAATAAGTTTGACAAACACCTGTCAAGGATGGTCTACATAGTACTTAGTCCTGCCACAGTGTAGGAGACTGGACTAGATGACCTGTCAAGATCCCTTCCAGTCCTACATTTCTATGATTCTATGTAAGCAAAGATTGTTAACTACACTGAATCATTTTGACATAGTATAGCTTCAAAGAGGGTTATGGCCAAGAAGTTTCAATTTACAATAAAGACTAAGAAATAAAGTTTTTACTTCTCATATAAAATACATATAGTACATGTCAGTAAAATTAATATATAGCAGGACACCACTGTTAAATATAAGATGTCAGTATCAATACTTTAATAAATGAGTCTAAAATATCATAATTTACATTATGTTTAAATTGTGAAGGTACAATGCACAATGATTACTTGGTATGTGATGGAAACTGATAGAAACCTAGAAGATCTAATTGCAAGTTACAAATCTGGACAATTTTGGAATAATGCTAATTTGTTTTGCTTATTAATATAAGTGCTGGGTAAAGTCTGTAAATAGAGGTTACAATGAAAAATTTAAAAACCTTGGCTAAACTTTTCAACGGTCCCTAAGTGACTTAGGAGACTAAGAACTGGTTTAAATACAGTTTGGATCAGTTTGATCATGTTAATTAGCAGTGTGTTTCTGCCCCCCAATTATAGTTAAACTAACCAGTACAACTGATAGTGTTGAAAAAGTTATACTGGAATAAAAGTTGCCTAACACTGCAATAGCTTATTTCTTGTTCCTTCCTGTACAGAAAGTAAGCTAAACTCATAAAAGCACCTTTATACCAGTATAACTTTCTCCACACTAGGGTTATTGTACCATTTCAACCTCACAGGGAGGACAACTTTTATGTGCAGACAAGATCTAAGTCCCATTTGTATGACTTAGGGAGTTTGGGACTGAAGTCTCATTAAAAATTAGTGGGACTTAGGCTCCTAAGTCACTGAGGTATTTTTGAAAAATTGTATGCCTCATCTAAAAGGGCAGCCAGAGTACAAGCAACAGCAGATGCAATGACACCTCACTCGAACTGTATATTGCTGTTCTTTGTTGTAATCCCTAGCTTTCACTTCACACTGTCTAGGAATGAGTGGACATATAGCATTTCTGTTATCTCAGTTGTGAACCTTTTCTCACCGGCATGATAGATTTCATAGTTCATTTTCTGTCTGTGTGGTACTGCTCACTGGGAACTGAGATAAGAAATATGTTCAAATCCAATTATTTGATTATGATCTAATTACACAGAAACCAAAATACAAAACAGGATCTAAACATAATTTTGCAAAACAATCATAATGTAACTGGATTGTTTCCAGTTGCATCAACTTAAAAAAATAGCTATATCAACAACAATTTTAAGCTAGTTTATTAAAAAAGTTATTAAAATATATAAAGGTCATGAAATACCAAGCATAAATACTCCATTGATTAGGCCAGTGTTAAATATTAGGCTCAGGAATGTGTTTACTATTCGATGTTGTAGGGCTTGATCCTGAAAGATGCTGAACACACATAAGTCCCGTTTATTTCACTGAGAGTTATGAGTGTTCAACACTTCTGGTCCTTTCATTTATTTGTACAAGTTCAAAACATATCTGAATTCTTTGCCTCTTGGCCTGAATGAGAGCAGAATCAAGACCAGGCTGGTGATGTGACAATTTCAGAGTCTGATCAGCAATACTAACAGGAGTTTCTTTGTTTGCCCCTTATGGAAAGCAGAGCAGCAATTTTTGCTGCATACTACTACATTTTTCTCTTTCTTAAAAAGTTTGTATGTAAATAAAATGCTTTTGAAAGGTGCCAGATTGACAGCACTGAAAACCCAATTCCTCTGCTTATTCATGGAACAGATACAGAAAAAGGCAGAAACAATGGAAACTTTCCACACACTGCCCCACCACCATACCTAAATCCTGACCAGTGTCTATTTTGTTGAAAATGCCAACAATGGTACTAACTGTGGTAAATTATCTTAGTGAGGTGCATGTCCAGGAGCTAAAATGATCACACATAGCTGTTTGCTGACCTATCAATGGGTTACAAGTTTAAATCACTACTTACCTAGGCTAGATTTTTATCAGTAACTGTAAAGGTGAGAGGCTCCATCTCCACTACGGTATAGCTCTATTGTTAACAAATCTGTTAGTTACATATTGTTATTTAATACATCCAGTTTTTAGAGTGGCGTACAATTCAGTTGTTTATAAACTAAGAACCCACTGAAATGAACAGAGTCACAATGGTGCAAAATGGGAGTAATGCTGTGGTGAATTAAGCCCCAAATGGTTGAAAGGTTTAGTGAGACAGGTTATTTTCTTAAGGCTACCTGATTCCACTTATGTGAATAAGTGAAGCAGGATTTAGTGCCAGAAGTTACAGGACTGTGACCTTGTAATGGGCTTGATCCTTGGCTGTGGCTTTGTACTAAAACTCTACCCAGCTGTACTCACCTCAATGCAAAGTAAAGGTTGGGGGCAAGACAGAATGCCTGAAACTTAGCCAGTGCAGTGATATCTGTGAGACTGCTGCAGCTGGAGTATCCTAAATCAGTCCTTTGGTTTGCTATAAGTTACTCTGGTGGTCATTTTGGATCCAAGCTGTGATAAATGTTGGGGGGGGGGGTGCCTTTTATTGCAACTCAGCCAGCCAATTAGCTATGAGACACTCTTGGTGGCTGGCCTCTGCTTGCTTTACCTGTAAAGGGTTAACAAAGTGCCCCAGGAAAAGGAAAGGAAGTGGGCACCTGACCAAAAGAGCCATTAGAAAGGCTAGAACTTTTTAAAATGGGGGGAAAACTTCCCCTTTGTGTCTGTTGTTGTTCTCTGTGAAAGAGGGGAACAGGGAGCAGTTATACTATGAGAAGCGTTAAGCCAGATATGATAATAGATTATCAGATCATACCTAGAACTACTTATTTGGAACCCCCAAATGTGTAAGTAGATCAAGAATGTTTAGAAAGATATTTTTCTATTTGTTTTTAATAAAATTTACCTTTTTTAAGAACAGGATTGGATTTTTGTGCATATGCTGGTTAATTAGCTGGTGGCAACAGCTAATTTCCTTTGTTTTCTTTCTCAGCTCTTCCCCAGAGTGGGGGTGACAGGGCTTGAGGGTACCCCATAGGAAGGAATTCCCAAGTGCGCCTTCCTGGGTTCCAAAAGGAGTTTTGCATTTGGGTGGTGGCAGCGTTTACCAAGCCAAGGTCAGGAAAAAGTTGTAACCTTGGGAGTTTAATACAAGCCTGGAGAGGCCAGTATTAATTTTTAAAAATCCTTGCCAGCCCCCACCTTCTGCACTCGATGTGCCAGAGAGGGGAATCAGCCTTGACACAAGCTAACTCAGGATCAGAGCTTAGAGCCATCTTCCACCCCCACTTCTCAGCTGTGCCATGTGTAATCTCAGAGCATCTGAAGACCTGTCTCACTGTGTCCATTTTCATTATTCTGCATAGAACCAATGGATTTGGCATGGCATCCCTAAGTCACCTGCCTCTAGTCTTTGAGGAGGGCTGTCAGTTTTCTGAACATTGTGATCAGAGTTGTCTCACTACCATGCCGACCCTTAGCTTCTTACCATGAAAGGCAATCTTTAGGCATCAGTCCCCAAAAGGAAGGAATTTCTTTCTCTGGGGTAGGGTTACATAATTTATTGTCTATGTTGTTGTTGTTGATTACTTGATTTGCTATATATGGATCTTGTTGATTCCACTTAAGAGAAACACATAATGTAGGATGAATGTTGTCTTTTTAAACACTGATTGATTTTAGGGCCTATACCATAGCTAGGAAGGAGGATTAGGAGAAGAAAGTACTGGAGTGGAGCAGAATAAAGGAGGCAGTAGAGTTCAGGAGACAGTGTGATAGAGAATTAGAGGGTGGTACAGATGAAGGAATAGGTAAGAGAAAGGGGAGGAGCAGTAAGACAAAGCAGGCAGCCTAATTAGACAAGGTTAAATCAACTGTCAACAGTGAGTAAATCAAAAGACAAAAGTTCAAGTAAATGGCAAAGCTGAGTTAATGAAATGGCAGCAATGAACTAAAATCAGGCCAAAACCCAAAAGGCTGGGATGGAAAAGTTAATCAAATGGCAGCAATGAGGTGAAAAGTGGCAGAGTTAATTAATGGCAGCAAAACACAGACAGACAATCAAATGGCAGAAATTGATTTAAAACTGGCACTGTTTACAGTGGCAGATGACATGTAGGCTGTGTGAAGGATCTAGAAGATGGCAGTTGTACAATTCTGTGTAGGGGACTAGGAAGCCACTCCCCTGGAGCCAATGCAGCTGGGAGCCAGAGATGGGTGCAGCACTGTGCTTGAAAATGAGAGATGTTATAGTCTACCCAGGCAGTACTTCAAAGGTAGGTTATATGGAATGACCCTTTATACAAGTGGAGGAGGAAAGGGTTTAAAGCTCCTGGGGTTCTAGATATAACTATGATGCTCTGAGCTGTGGCTATTATAGGACACCCACTCAGATTTCTTGAGGCTGGACTGTACCAGATTATGCAGCACTTTATTCCCAATAAAGAGGAAAGCAGTGAGTCCAACATATTCCCCCAAGATCCTGGTCTTCTTAGGAACTGCAGGCAACTGCTGTGCTGCAATTGGGGAATTTTAGAACCCTCCCAGGTAATATTCTAGTGATTAGAGCATAATTATATGTATAGAGGTGTACTACTCCCTATTTATTCCACCACATCATGCTAATACATTTGGTCTATTAGCCATGCAAACCATTTTTCTAATATATGAGTAATGAAGGAGGTTTTTTTTTCTATAACCTATCTAATATTAAATATAACGTCCAAGTTGCCTCACCCCTGCAACAACTATAAAGATCACTGTAAAGTGGATGACCAAAGAAGTATGTTTAATGAAACATCCAGGAAAAAGACTAGAATAGTGCAAATACCACTCCAAATCCATCTTGCAGCAGCACACGTGTCTTACAGGACTATTCCACCATAGTAAGGAAGCAAACAGAATTTTTTTCTTTCTCCTTCACTATGACAGCTACAAAAAATGGCATCCAGCAGAGCTACTATGAACAGTAAATGAAGTTGGATTGCAATAAACCTGGATGTTACAATCCAAACATCAACCGTTATGAAGAGGTATCATCCTAATTCACAAAAAAAGGTAGACCAAGGATGGGATGAACTTGTTGAGGAATAAAACTCTATATGGATTAGGCCTGGTCCCCACTAACCCCCCACTTCGGACTAAGGTACGCAAATTCAGCTACGTTATTAACGTAGCTGAATTCGAAGTACCTTAGTCCGAACTTACCGCGGGTCCAGATGCGGCAGGCAGTCTCCCCCGTCGATGCCGCGTACTCCTCTCGCCAAGCTGGAGTACCGGCGTCGACGGCGAGCACTTCCGGGATTGATCCCAGAACATCGATTGCCTGCCGCCGGACCCTCCGGTAAGTGTAGATGTACCCTTAGATGGTATAGTCCTTTGACTGAATTTGTTCCTGTTGCACACAATGACATGAAAGAAGTCACAAGAAATTTTAGAGCTAATACCAGCAAAATAGATCCATGCATATACTGTTAGTGAAAGATAGTTATAAAGAATTGGTCCCATTATTAATGGAAATCCTTCAGAGAAGTAAACCTCCCAAAAGTGGAAACAACACAGAAGATTCATCTTAAGATGAATGTGGCACCAGCATTTTCAGTAGGCTGAACCATCAGGAACAGCTCCTTCCTCATAGTCTGCACCCTTCACCGGTGCAGTTCATTCCCAGTTCACTTCTGATGCCTCTTCAAGGCTGAGTCCCATCTGCAAAGCCAATCAATCAGCTCTCAGCTACAACTAAAAGGACTTTTCTATATTCCATGAGTTACACTCCTCTGGGACTATGCAGCTTAATAAATTCCAGAACTCATCAAATGAGAGATGGATATAAAGTGTTCTTATTCAAGGGGGCTCATTTGTGCAATGAGAGATTAAAGAAGATGAGGGCAAATATGCTGTGAAGCCCCACCTCTTTACTAGATCTTTCCAACCATAACCAAAATGGATTTAGAACACAACAGCAACAAAAAACATTAAGCAGAGCTTGCTAGAAACTAGGAAAAGTGAAGAGTAAAATCGTCTAAGAAAGAAATTTTGGGCATTGCCATTACAGAACTAATTTATATGTTCATAATTTAGAGAATGATCCAAATGGCCATGTCAGTGAGTCTTTGTACTGGATCAGACCCTGGATTCTATGGTAATAGACACTATAGAAAGCTGGTAATTTTCTTTAGATAGATTATATGGATCAGGGATCAGCAACCTTTGGCACACAGCCGACTAGGGTAAGCCTCCTGGCGGGCCGGGCCGGTTTGTTTACCTGCTGCATCCACAGGTTCGGCTGATCTGGTTTGCCACTCCAGGCCAATGGAGGCTGTGGGAAGCTGCACGGGCCAAGGGATGTGCTGGCCGCAGCTTCCTGCAGTCCTCATTGGCCTGGAGCGGCGAACCGTGGCCAGCGGGGGCCGCAATCGGCCGAACCTGCGGACGCGGCAGGTAAAGAAACCAGCCCGGCCTGCCAGGGGGGCTTACCCTAGTCGGCTGTGTGCCAAAGGTTGCCGATCCCAGATATAGACACATTTATGCCAACATCAGCACCTCCTCTTTTCACTTAAAGAAATCATGGTTAATGTGTATACCTGCTGTAAAATTCAAAGAACCAGGGGTTACTAGGAGTACATTATACTAGCAAGCAAGTATTCTGGAGCTGCAGTACAGATAATAAAACTTCATTCAGAAACTTTTTTTTAATATGTCAGTAACATCAAATATATTTTAAAATGCTTCCTCTAGACACCAGGTCAGAAGAATTCTTCTCAAGCAATTGCTTGGAACCACACAAATAAATAGGATTTTGATTAAGTAAAATTATCTGTCTGCTTAAAGTGTCAGTTATAATATGTTCAAACACCAAGTGTGTGTTGCATTAAAAATTAAATGGTTGAACAAGAGAAAAGCTTAAATGTTCCTGACATCTATTCTTAAACTATAATGCTAATAGAAATTCAACCTGCACCTACAAGATGTGAATAAACTGCTTCTAGATTTTGTATGAACAAAAGTTAAGTTTAAGTTAATGCTTAAACATTTAAATGTTTCAATTAAGTCAGAAAATCTTGATTACTTAGGAGCATATCTGAAGCTGGTGTAAATTGTCATGGCTAAGGAAAGTAAAAAAAGAGGCTAGAGACAAAAAAGACATCCTTGAGAAATTGGAAGTCAAATCCTACTGTGGAAAATAAGAAGGAACATACACTCTGGCGGTCAAGTGTAAAAGTACAATTAGACAGATTGTTCATGGCTTTTCAACCCCCACATCGCATGCCCTATAGTGCCAAACACAATCCTTGGACTCAAGGGAACACAGGGAGTGATTTCTTGGTCAATCCTTGACATTAACCAAATGAGACAAGGAGGAAACAAGCTGGTAGGACTATAGGGCTTGGCTTACCCACTTCTGCTATTTATTTATTTATTTATTTATGGAGGGAGCCAGATACACTACTCCTGAAGTTAGTACAGCTGCACATTCCCCCTGCACACCAAGTAGGAGTTCTGAACAATTTTTATCCAAGCTTGCCCATGGGTAACACAGCACCATACAACCCCTTATTCAGGGCTCTGTCTAGGCCCCAGTTCAGCAAGGTATTTTAAGTATGGCCCCAGTTCAACAAAACACATGAAGACATGCTAAAGTGATTTGCTGAATTGAAGCCTATGAACTGGATACAGAGCCTATTGATGTAAATGGTAGTGTTTCTACTGATTTCAATGGACTTCATATCAGACCCTAAGTGTTTATCTTTAAGTACTTGAGTAGTTTCATTAAGCCAATGGGATTGCTCACATGCTTACATTTATGCATGCACTTAAGTACCTTCCTGAACTGAAGCCTAAATGACACAATCTAGTGCATAATGTTTACCCCTTCTATTTATGGCAGTAATATCAGTTGTAGTCAATTGATCTAACATTTTTCTACAGTTTTCGAGTCTTTCCTGTATATTACACATTAAATAAATAATCTGGATGTTGCTGTCATATATCTGCTAAACACTAAGAGATCTATTTTCCTGTGATGCAGCCTCATAAGAATTTAAAAGCCCTTGAAAGCTTTGTTTGTTGCATGTTAACACCAAAATATATTTTTCATTTAGTTGCTCTAGTAGGATTCAGTCTAGGATTATTAAAACTACAGTAGAACATCAGTGTTACAAACTGACTGGTGAACCACTCATCTCATTTGGAACCAGAAGTATGGAATCAGGCAGCAGCAGCAGCACACACACACACACACACACATACACCCTTCAAAAAAAAAAAACCCAACCCACAAATACAGTGCTGTGTTAAATGTAAACTATGAAAAATAAATGGGGAAAGTTTAAAAAGAAAGATTTGAAAAGGTAAGGAAACTGTTACTGTGCTTGTTTCATTTAAATTAAGATGGTTAAAAGCAGCATTTTTCTTCTGCATAGTAAAGTTTCAAAGCTGTAATAAGTCAATGGCCAGCTATAAATTTTTGAAAGAGCAACCATAATGTTTTGTTCAGAGTTATGAACAACCTTCATTCCTGAGGTGATCACAACTCTGAGGCTCTTCTGTAAGAGTATATGAAAATCACATACAACTCTTACTTAGATAGATTTCAGTGAACCAGCCAGTTTTAGACATGCTGTAATTTTTTAGCCCACATATGTATTATTTTGGTTATAGTAGCAGGGTCTTACCTGATTTTATAAACAATATCCACTATACACCTAACTGTGTGTCAGTCTTGCAGACATAAGCTGATAAGTTAGAAATGTGGGTATGAAAATTTTATTTTACTTTTGCCTCATTTATGCAATTCCACATGATGCAAAACTTTACAGCAGCTTTAATGTAGGTAATAGCAGAAGACTAATTTAAAAAATGGCTGGAAATCATGTCTGAGATCCTTTTATGTCCTATGCACCTCTAAACTGCCAAGCAATAAAGGTTTAATCCAAGCTCAAACAAATTTGATTAGTTCTATGAGAAAATGAGATGTGCTAATTTATGTTCCTATAAGTAGAACGAAATTTTATGCAGAGCAGCTTCTTTATTTTGATGACTAACACAATAATTAACCATGTTGTGTAGAAAATAAGGTCATCTACAGAAGTGTGCCACAAAGTGAAGACTGTATGACCTGCTAATTACTGATAGTTACTTCTAATATTCATTTTCATGTGGGTAAAATTCTTTCAACACTGTTTCATTTGCTTTTTTGAGCAACTATTCTTTTCCCGAACATCCTTTGACATTTCACCTTAGACGTGAATGAGTACATTTTCACCTCATATAAACATACATAAAGAAATATTAATATAGTGAAATAAGCCTGTAACAATGATACTGTTTGAAAACTGTCTTAAAACAAACTGGAGCACAATGTAAATGAGAATAAAAACTGACATAAAAGTTCTTGCACTATCTTCTTATGAAGGTTACTTAACTGATTCTTCTTTATCATTCTTTACTTCAACAACTTACTTCCATTGATGTAAATGGGAGTTGGACAAGGCCCTTGAACTCTCATTTTAAGTTTTTCTTACCTGTAGAATGGGGATGACACCTACCTATTTTACATAGTTATTTTGAGAATTGAAGAGTCAATATCTGAATGTGTTTGGGTAAGTTCCAAGAGTTATCAATAACTTATGCCATTGTCTAGACTAGGGATTGGCAACCTTTGGCATGGGGATTGCCAGGGTAAGCCCCCCGGTGGGCCGGGCCAGTTTGTTTACCTGCTGCGTCCGCAGGTTAGGCTGATCGCAGCTCCCACTGGCCGTGGTTCGCTGCTCCAGGCCAACGGGGGCTGCGGGAAGTGGCACGGGCTGAGGGATGTGCTGGCCGCCGCTTTCCACAGCCCCCATTGGCCTGGAGTGGCGAACTGCGAACAGTGGGAGCTGCGATCGGCCAAACCTGCAGAGGCGGCAGGTAAACAAACAGGCCCAGCCCACCCGGACCACCAGAGGGCTTACTGAGGGTTGCCGATCCCTGGTCTAGAACCTGTTTCTAACTTGCAAAAGTGGCATGTGGGGAGGTGGAAAAAGCCTTCTTACACCTCTAATTTTTTAATGCAGAAACTTTCAGAAGCCTGCATCCCAAGAAGGGGAAAATATTCATAGGCAGGAGTTGTAGTCCAAGCTGGATGAGCAAGCATCTCAGAGAGGTGATTAAGAAAAAGCAGAAAACTTGCAAGGAGTGGAAGATGGGAGTGATCAGCAAGGAAAGCTACCTTATTGAGTCAGAACATGTAGGGATAAAGTTAGAAAGGCCAAAAGCCATGTAGAGTTGGACCTTGCAAAGGGAATTAAAACCAATAGTAAAAGGTTCTATAGCCATATAAATAAGAAGAAAACAAAGAAAGAAGTGGGACCGCTAAACACTGAGGATGGAGTGGAGGTTAAGGATAGTCTAGGCCAATATCTAAACAAATCCTTTGCCTCAGTCTTTAATAAGGCTAATGAGGAGCTTAGAGATAATGGTAGGATGACAAATAGGAATGAGGATATGGAGGTAGATATTACCACATCCGACGTAGAAGCCAAACTCGAACAGCTTAATGGGACGAAATCAGGGGGCACAGATAATCTTCATCCAAGAATATTAAAGGAACTGTCACATGAAATTGCAAACCCATTAGCAAGAATTTTTAATGAATCTGTAAACTCAGGGGTTGACTGGAGAATTGCTAACATAGTTCCTATCTTTAAGAAAGGGGGGGAAAAGTGATCCGGGCAACTACAGTCCTGTCAGTTTGACATCTGTAGTATGCAAGGTCTTGGGAAAAAATTTGAAGGAAAAGGTAGTCAAGGACATTGAGGTCAATGGTAGTTGGGACAAAATACAACATGGTTTTACAAAAGGTAGATCATGCCAAACCAACCTGACCTCTTTCTTTGAAAAGGTAACAGATTTTTTAGACAAAGGAAATGCAGTGGATCTAATTTACCTTGATTTCAGTAAGGCATTTGATACGTTTCCACATGGGGAATTATTAGCTAAATTGGAAAAGATGGGGATCAATATGAAAATCGAAAGGTGGATAAGGAACTGGTTAAAGGGGAGACTACAACGGGTCATACTGAAAGGTGAACTGTCAGGCTGGAAGGAGGTTACTAGTGGAGTTCCTCAGGAATCGGTTTTGGGACCAATCTTATTTAATCTTTTTATTACTGACCTTGGCACAAAAAGTGGGAATGTGCTAATAAAGTTTGCAGATGACACAAAGCTGGGAGGTATTGCCAATACAGAGAAGGACCGAGATATCATACAGGAAGATCTGGATGACTTTGTAAACTGGAGTAATAGTAATAGGATGAAATTTAATAGTGAAAAGTGCAAGGTCATGCATGTAGGGATTAATAACCAGAACTATTGTTATAAGCTGGGGAGGCATCAGTTGGAAGTAATAGAGGAGGAGAAGGACCTCGGAGTATTGGTTGATCACAGGATGACTATGAGCCGCTAATGTGATATGGTCATGAAAAAAGCTAATGCGGTCTTGGGATTCATCAGGTGAGGTATTTCCAGTAGAGATAAGGAGGTGTTAGTACTGTTATACAAGGCACTGGTGAGACTTCATCTGAAATACTTTGTGCAGTTCTAGTCTCCCATGTTTAAAAAGGATGAATTCAAACTGAAACAGGTTCAGAGAAGGGCTACTAGGATGATCCGAGGAATGGAAAACCTGTCTTATGAAAGGAGACTCAAAGAGCTTGGCTTGTTTAGCCTAACCAAAAGAAGGCTGAGGGGAGATATGATTGCTCTTTATAAATATATCAGAGGAATAAATACCAGGGAGGGAGAGGAATTATTTAAGTCCAGTACCAATGTGGGCACAAGAACAAATGGATATAAACTGGCTATCAGGAAGTTTAGACCTGAAATTAGACAAAGGTTTCTAACCATCAGAGGAATGAAGTTCTTGAACAGCCTCCCAAGGGAGTAGTGGGGGCAAAAGACATATCTGGCTTCAAGACTAAGCTTGATAAGTTTGTGGAGGGGCTGGTATAATGGGATAGCCTAATTTTGGCAATTAATTCGTCTTTGACTACTAGTGGTAAAAATGCCCAATGGCTTGTGATGAGATGTTAGATGGGGTAGGATCTGAGTTACTACAGAGAATTCTTTCCTGGGTGTCTGGCTGGTGAGTCTTGCCCACATGCTCAGGGTTTAGCTGATCACCGTATTTGGGGTCGGGAAGGAATTTTTCCTCCAGGGCAGATTGGCAGAAGCCCTGGGGAGTTTTCGCCTTCCTCTGAAGCATGGGGCACGGGTCACTTGCTGGAAGATCCTCTGCACCTTGAAGTCTTTAAACCATGATTTGACGACTTCAGTGGTTCAAACACAGGTTTGATATAGGAGTGGATGGGTGAGATTCTGTAGCCTGCATTGTGCAGGAGGACAGACTGGATGATCATAATGGTCCCTTGTGACCTTAAAGTCTTTGATTCTAGATTCTATAAAACCAAATCATAATGACTTTTTTCTCCATAGACATTCTTCAAGCCATGCATTATATACCAAATTTGAATTAAATGCCACTGTAGGAACAATACCAAAAATATGGAGCTTATTAACAAAAAAATGTTGTATTCATAGGCCAGAATCCTTGGCATGCTTTAGGCCTAAGGCTTTAAAACATGTCAAAGAGAAGATGCGTCTGTGTTTCACACAAAGGAGATGTAGGTTTATAAATACAAGTAATTAGACTTACAAATTCTTGCTAAATTTTGAAATAATTTCCTCTTTTACCGTTTTCTTCTATTTTACATGTTTAACACCTATACATTTGCAACAGATACAATATACTAAGGTGTAATATTTGACCCAGAATCCTAAAATAAGTTATTGCTACTATATAAAATGAATCTAAAAAGTGTCAATTAAGATCTAAGGAACCATAGTGCCCAGTGCTGGCAGTGAGAGGAGCCCTTGCTTGGTAACGAAGTCTTGTCACTGACAAATTTCCTATTAACTCTGTCTTTGAAAGTCCTATCTAGGAAGACTGCTGCAAAATCCAGAAAGAAGATAGGAATACAGCTGTCATAACACCTTCAGTGAATTACCTCCTTCTATTTCAAGAAACCAGTCATTGCACCTGTGAAGCTGAGTTGGAGAATCCACATTCATGCTAGTTCCAACTGATAAGTACAAAATGAATTTTACCCATGCATTGTTTATCCAAGTGATGACTTGTTTATGTTAAGCAAAATCCTTCTCAGTAAGCAGGTACCTGAGTTAAAACCCTCTGATTGACTCAGATGTATGATGTGCACTTGTATTTCACTAACACGTTTAGTCTTAGTCATTTAGAAGTTACAATACCAATAAGAAATTGAGAAGATTGAGACTAGTGAAGCAACCAAGATTAGAACTATTTGTAAGAGGATACTGTGCTTTCCTACTACAAATGTTAGCCATGCAACATCCTTAGTGTTTCCAAAAAAAACCCCAAAAAAAAACAAAAAACAAACAACCCCCCACTACGAGTAAAAACAAAAACAAAAATAAAAAACCACTAAGCCTAGAAATCACCTAGAAAGTGAATTGTCAACTTTTTACAAGAATAGAAAGAAGTTTTGAATTACCCCCTACCTGAAGATTTTACAATTAATTGAACCTTTGGTTAGAGTGGGAAAAGAACTTACAGTACTAGTTAGGTTCCAGAGAAAATGGTATTACTTTAATATTATTACCTACTTATTTTGTTTTTGTTTTAATGCAGGGATCGGCAACCTTTGGCCCGCGGCCCGCCAGAGTACGCCCCCTGGTGGGCCGGGCCGGTTTGTTTACCTGCCACGTCCGCAGGGTTCAGCCGATCGTGGCTCCCACTGGCCTCAATTTGCCACTTCAGGCCAATCTGGGCTGTGGGAAGCGGCGCGGGCCTCCTGCAGCCCCCATTGGCCTGGAGCAGCGAACCACGGCCAATGGGAGCCGTGATCGGCCGAACCTGCGGATGCGGCTGGTAAACAAACTGGCCTGGCCCGCTAGGGGGCTTACCCTGGCATGCTGAAGGTTGCTGATGCCTGGTTTAATGTGTGATTGACTTGTACGTATATAGCCAGAAATGCTTGGCAATGAGTGTTGCCTAAGCAAGGTCATTTTGAATTGAATTGATATTATTTGATTATTAAATAATGTTTCAATTCAACCAAAACATGTCTACAGTGCAATTAGGCATTACATTAACAGATAAACTTGACTGGAGATAAATAAGTATCTACATGTAAGGATCCATTTTGGTATAATAATCACCTGCCAAGACTAGCATAGAACTTGTATAAAAGTTTGCCTTTGTAACAAGATTGCTAGAGATCTTTAATTAATTGAATTGATGTATGTCCTGAACATTGTAATATCCCAGGTTAAATTTAATTTTTGCCTTTCTGAACACTATCTTTATTTTGTTTTCTGTAATTTCTTGTTTGTTTTTAAAGCTATTCTGTCTAGTAAAATTCAAATGTATAACAATTCTCCACTATGTACTTTAAATAAGGAACACACCTCAAAGGAACAGTGAGAAAGCTAGTAGAGGTAAACTGATTGAATCACTAAAACTGTGTTTGTAATATATCTTTCTTACACTGTTTCCTGTGACATCCAGCCCTTAACTGTCAAACAGGCACTTAATTATTGAACTGAGATATAGAAAGCCATTAATTGTATTAAAATACTACAATCCACTAAATGCATTCCCTTATAAAGAACTAATCCATTCAGAAAAACATGAAAGCAGAAGCTACAGTATGACATATGTTATTTAGGGTTCGCTGGCATCAAAGTTTGACACCATTATGAGAAGTTGAGTTGTATGCTTTTCACTGCCACTCAAAGAGACAGAGAGAGGGAGAGGGGGAGTTTTAAAATGCTACTTCTCTTTAGGAAATGTCCACACTGGCATCAATCAGGGCATCATTTACTGCTTCTTTAAAGACCAGTCCTCAAAATCAAGATTTTAAAAAAATATATAAATCTGTTCTTCTAGTATTTACTTTGGCTGCAATTATGGCTTTGCCATGAGCCCAGAAAAAGATGCAGAATGCTGTTGGTTTGACCCTGAAGAAGTGTTGGAGAGAGATTGGAGAGTCACAGTCTTCTATTTGGTTATACCATTACTAGAGGGAGTGAGAAAACTGTGCCAGACCTACACCCAGTATAACTACATCTGACACAACGGGGAAGCAGAATGAAAGCTTCAGCCAGACTTCCCATTACTCTACCTCTTCTTGCCTACCTGTGAGAGAGAGAGAGAGACATGGTGACTCTGGGTAGGTCTACACTACGAAATTAGGTCGAATTTATAGAAGCCGGTTTTATAGATATCAGTTTTATACAGGTGATTGTGTGTGTCCCCACATAAAATGCTCTACATGCATGAAGTCGGCGGACTGCATCCACAGTACCAAGGCTAGCGTCGACTTCCGGAGCATTGCAATGTGGGTAGCTATCCCACAGTTCCCGCAGTCTCCACCGCCCATTGGAATTCTGGGTTGAGATCCCAATGCCTGATGATGCAAAACAGTGTCGTGGGGGGTTCTGGGTACACGTCATCAGGCCCCTCCCCCTCTATCAGAGCAACAGCACACAATTGATTCGCGCCTTTTTACCTGGGTTACCTGTGCAGACAACATACCACGGCAAGCATGGAGCCCGCTCAGCTCAGCTCACCGTCACCATATGTCATCTGGGTTCCGGCAGACATGGTACTGCATTGCTACACAGCAGCAGCTAATTGCCTTTTGGCAGTAGACGGTGCAGTATGACTGGTAGCCATCATCGGTTATCTGGGTGCTGGCAGACATGGGGCTGCATTGCTACAGAGCAGCAGCCCCTTGCCTTTTGGCAGTGGATGGTGTATTACAACTGGTATCCGTCATCGTCGTATTCCTCAGTAAGTTCAATCAGAGGCACCTGGACAGACATATTTTGTCTCCTGGCCTATTGAACCATCTTGACGATGATGGCTAGCAGTTGTAGTACATCATTTTCTGCCAAGCACCCAGAAGATGCCGATGGCTATCAGTCATGCTGCACCGTCTGCTGCAAGCTTAAGATGGAAAAAATAGATTGACCAGATTTGTTCTGTATTCATTTGCTTCCCCGTCCCTCCGTGAAATCAACGGCCTGCTAAACCCATGGTTTTGAGTTCAATCTTTGGGGGGGCCATTCTTTGTGACAGTTGTTTGTGTTTCTCCCTGATGCACAGCCACCTTTGTTGATTTTAATTCCCTATACCTGTACGCCATGTCATCAGTTGCCCCTCCCTCCCTCCATCACTTTCGCGCCTTTTTTCAGACCAGACATCATAGCACTGGGATTATGGAGCCCCCTCAATCACCGCGGCAATTATGAGCACTATGAACACCATGTGCATTGTCCTGGAGTATAGGAAGAGCCAGGACATGCCAAAGAAAAACCTGGACCAGCCGAGGAGGCGATTGCAGCGCGGCGACGAGAGTGATGAGGAAATTGACATGGACATAGACCTCTCACAAAGTACGTGCCCCAGCAGTGTGCAAATCATGGTGTTACTGGGGCAGGTTCGTGGCGTGGAACACCCATTCAGGGCCTGGGAAACAAGCACAGACTGGTGGGACCGCATCGTGTTGCAGGTGTGGGATGATTCCCAGTGGCTGCAAAACTTTCGCATGCGTAAGGGCACTTTCATGGAACTTTGTGACTTGTTTTCCCCTGCCCTGAAGCGCCAGAATACCAGGATGAGAGCAGCCCTCACAGTTGAGAAGCAAATGGCGATAGCCCTGTGGAAGCTTGCTACCGGTCAGTGGGGAATCAATTTGGAGTGGGCAAATCTACTGTGGGGGCTGCTGTGATCCAAGTTGCCAGGGCAATCAAAGACCTGGTGATATCAAGGGTAGTGACTCTGGGAAACGTGCAGGTCATAGTGGATGGCTTTGCTGCAATGGGATTCCCAAACTGTGGTGGGGCGATAGATGGAACCCATAGCCCTATCTCGGGACCGGAGCACCAAGCCACCGAGTACATAAACCGCAAGGGGTACTTTTCAATGCTGCTGGAAGCCCTGGTGGATCACAAGGGATGTTTCACCAACATCAATGTGGAATGGCCAGGAAAGGTGCGTCTTCAGGCATTCTGGTCTGTTTCGAAAGCTGGAGGAAGGGACTTTCTTCCCGGACCAGAAAATAACTGTTGGGGATGTTGAAATGCCTATCCTTATCCTTGGGGACCCAGCCTACCCCTTAACGCCATGGCTCATGAAGCCGTATACAGGCAGCCTGCACAGTAGTCAGGACCTGTTCAACTATAGGCTGAGCAAGTGCCGAATGGTGGTGGAATGTGCATTTGGACGTTTAAAAGTGCGCTTGCGCAGCTTACTGACTCAGATAGACCTCAGCGAAACCAATATCCCCATTGTTATTGCTGCTTGCTGTGCGCTCCACAATATCTGTGAGAGTAAGGGGAGACATTTATGGTGGGGTGGAAGGTTGAGGCAAATTGCCTGGTCGCTGATTACACGCAGCCAGACACCAGGGAGGTTAGAAGAGCACAGCAGGGCATGGTGCGCATCAGAGAAGCTTTGAAAACCAGTTTCATGACTGGCCAGGCTACGGTGTGAAAGTTCTGTTTGTTTCTCCTTGATGAACCCCCACCTGGTTCACTCTACTTCCCTGTAAGCTAACCACCCTCCCTTCCCCCCTTCGATCACCGCTTGCAGAGGCAATAAAGTCATTGTTACTTCCCACACACACACACACACACACACACACACACCCAATTCTCTGGGATGATCACTTCAACCCCTCCCCCCCACCACCGCGTGGCTAACAGTGGGGAACATTTCTGTTCAGCCGAGCAGGAACGGGCACCTCTGAATGTCCCCTTAATAAAATCACCCCATTTCAACCAGGTGACTGTGAATGATATCACTCTCCTGAGGATAACAAAGAGAGATAAGGAATGGATGTTGTCTGCATGCCAGCAAACACCGGGACCAAACGCTGCCATGCTTTGTTATGCAATGATTCCAGACTAGGTGCTACTGGCCTGGCGTGATAAAGTGTCCTACCATGGCGGACAGGATAAGGCAGCCCTCCCCAGAAACCTTTTGCAAAGGCTTTGGGAGTACATATAGGAGAGCTTTCTGGAGATGTCCCTGGAGGATTTCCACTCCATCCCCATACATGTTAACAGACTTTTCCAGTAGCTGTACTGGCCGCGATTGCCAGGGCAAATTAATCATTAATTATTAAACACGCTTGCTTTTAAACCATGTGTAATATTTACAAAGGTACACTCACCAGAGGTCCCTTGTGTGCCCTCAGGGTCTGGGAGTACGCCTTGGGTGAGTTTGGGGGTTACTGGTTCCAGGTCCAGGGTGATAAACATATCCTGGCTGTTGGGGAAACCAGTTTCTCCGCTTCCTTGCTGTGAGCTATCTTCATTGTCTTCATCATCATCATCTTCCATGTACCCCAAACCTGCTTCCCTGTTGTGTGTTTCTCCATTGACGGAGTCAAAGCACACGGTTGGGGTAGCGGTGGCTGCGCCCCCTAGAAGGGCATGCAGCTCCACGTAGAAGTGGCATGTTTGCGGCTCTGCCCCAGACCTTCTGTTTGCCTCTCTGGCTTTGTGGTAGGCTTGCCTTAGCTCCTTAATTTTCATGCGGCACTGCTGTGCATCCCTGTTATGGCCTCTGTCCTTCATGGCCTTTGAGATTTTTTCTAATATTTTGCCATTTCATTTACTGCTACGGAGTTCAGCTAGCACTGATTCGTCTCCCCATATGGTGAGCAGATCCTGTACCTCCCGTTCTGTCCATGCTGGAGCTCTTTTGTGATCCTGGGACTACATCATGGTTACCTGTGCTGATGAGCTCTGCATGGTCACCTGTGCTCTCCACGCTAGGCAAACAGGAAATGAAATTCAAAAGTTCGCAGGGCTTTTCCTGTCTACCTGGTCAGTGCATTTGAGTTGAGAGTGCTGTCCAGAGCGGTCACAATGAAGCATTGTGGGATAGCTCCCGGAGGCCAATAACATCGAATTCTGTCCACACTACCCCAAATCCGACCTGCAAAGGCCGATTTTAGTGCTAATCCCCTCGTTGGAGGTGAAGTAAAGAAATCGGTTTAAAGGGCCCTTTAAGTCGAAAGAAAGGGCTTCGTCGTGTGGACGTGTCCAGGCTTAATTCGATTTAACGCTGCTAAAGTCGACCTAAACTCGTAGTGTAGACCAGACCTCTGTGATACCAGAGCCTTATCTTGTGAGGTTACCAGCAATGGGGGTAGCAGGAACACTTTGTGCCTTCTTCTGTGCCACAGCAGGGAGGCCACCATTCGGCCTTTTAGAGTATGATTTCACTACAGGGACTATACCAGCATCATTATGTTGGCAAACCCCACAGGGTAGATGCAGCCTACATCAATGGAAGGGTTTTTTCTGTTGGTGTCTAGGATGATGGAAGCATTCTTCTGTCGACCTAGCTGCGTCTACACTGGGGGTTAGTTTGGCATAGCTACGTCATGTAGGGATGCCAGGTTTTCACACCCTGGAGTGACATAGCTATGTCAATCTAAATTAAGTGTAGACCAGGCCTCGGCTGTAGCTTTGTTTATACATCAATAATTCTCATGTTCACAGATGTTTCACTTTGAATCATAGAAAATACTGTAATATTTGTTATATTTTTCTATTTCTCCCTCTGAGAAACACACAAACACTATTTTAAATGGTTCTTTATTATTTTCATCCTTCTCAGCTATTTTAGTTTGTAGCATGTGCATATGTTCTGTATCTAGCTATTTCACTTCACACCAAGTGTTGTTTCTTCCTTTCCTCTTCACTCTTCTTTATCCACATTATCTTTTTTTTTCTATGCAATGCATGATCATTTATTATTTAAATCTTCTGGTTAATTTCCTGTTTTCCTCTTTCATTTCATTGTGTTTGCTGTACCACATTCTTATGTCACTCTTTCAGCTTACCGATTATTATATTTAGGCTTGGAAGGGATTAGATTTATCAGTAAATGTTGATAAATATATAAATATCACTTTTGCTGTATGTACACACAAGCAGATTAAAAATATTTCCACCAATGATAATCATAATTTACAGATAGACAAAATAGGAAAAATGCTGCTTGAGAACTTAGAGCAGGGGTCGGCAACGTTCGGCATGCGGCTCGCCAGGGTAAGCACCCTGGCGGGCCGGGCCAGTTTTATTTACCTGCTGACGCGGCAGGTTCGGCCGATCGTGGCCCCCACTGGACGCGGTTCGCCGTCCCGGGCCAATGGGGGCGGCGAGAAGCTGCGGCCAGCACATCGCTCTCCCGCGCCGCTTCTCGCCGCCCCCTTTGGCCTGGGACAGCGAACCGTGTCCAGTGGGGGCCGCGATCGGCCGAACCTGCCGCATCAGCAGGTAAATAAAATTGGCCCGGCCCACCAGGGTGCTTACCCTGGCGAGCCGCGTGCCGAACGTTGCCGACCCCTGACTTAGAGCCTGATTTTAGGCTATTTACTTTGTATATTTTGACATATGCTGTTGACAATTTGTGTTTTTCAGTTATAAAGCTTTAACTTTTTGAATCTCAGTATCTACCATCATTAAATAATTACTGGTTGACCACCCCCCGCATTGTCTGACTCCCCATGATGTCCCCACAACTGTAAAAATTTACATAGATAAAAATAAAAAAAAAACGTTTAAAATAAAGATCGATATTATCCATCAAAATTATAAAAAATAAATTCAAATTATGCAAGGCTAATAATACTGAGTCCAGCTGCTGTGGCATTTGCAGTGTTTGTCTGACTGTCTCCAGTGCTTCATCGCATACGTCATCCCCTGATTTACTATGTTATCAGTTAATTGTCTTTTATTCTCAAGAATTATAATGTTTTTCATTTGGATTGATGTTCACTATTTGCACTGAACATTTGTTTGTGCTTTATTACACTGCATTACTCATATTTTTCTCAGCCCCATGACTTGCTTGTTTTATTGTCCTCAGACCCTATTTACTCACAGGCAGTAAATGGTTATATAATGCAAGAACACTTAACAGGATGCTGTAGAAGAGCAACTCACTGAGTATGTTAATCAGGTAAGCACCAAAGTGCCAAATCTTTCATGAGCTCATTCAATGAAAAAGTAGCACACTCTATACTTTAAGATCTATTCTAATATTAGTACATAGGAGATTTATGTGAGTAACTCATATCACTGTTAAGCAAGAGCCCCCAAGGTTTCTGTCATGAGAGCTGAGATACACAGGGATAATGTCTGGAGTACTTAAGGCCTGGTCTATACTGGGGGGAGGGGAGAATCGCAAGTTATGCAACTTCAGCTACGTGAATAACATAGCTGAAGTCGTCATACTTAGATCTACTTACTGCGGTGTCTTCACTGCGATAAGTCAATGGCTGGTGCTCTCCCATTGCTCTCCCATTGACTCTGCCTGCACCTCTCACAGCCTGATCCATCCAGAGAAGAACCATTGGTAACTCACAAGGGATATTTGTTATCACACGTGGTCTATGATTGATAAGATACTGATGATTGACAAGGTATATTTATTATCACATGTGCTCTGTAACTGATGAAATAATGAACTATTGATTGATGATTAAATTTCAAGACCCCAGTACTGAACCTAGGCCCACCACATTCTTAGGTGGCATCCTTAGACACTGCATCATGGTGGTGCACACTGAACTGCTACCCCTGACTGATAGCCTCAGTGATAAAGGGCTACAGTCCCATATGGGCACACCCCAGGCAACTGATTGAGTGGACAGGGAGTACTCTAACTGGACTATATAAAGGCCCCAGTAGGCAGAGAAAGCTGTCTGAGCCGCAGACCATTGGCTGCTGGTTTCTGCCTAGACCACCTTGCCTTGTTTCCTCACCTGACCCTACCTTGTTGCCCTGCCGCCTTGTCTGACCCTACCTTTCTGCCTCTCCCTACCTTATCTCCCCACCCAAGTGACCTGGCCTTGTGAATTGGATGTTCCAGCTACTGAACTCTATGATAATTCTGAACATTTCCCTGGACTGCCTCTGATACATATTGACCTGCTGGCTACCTAACCACCCATATATACTTGACTTCTGCTCTTGACGGTCCCCTAGCCTGCCTCAACCATTACATTAGGTCAATAAGAAGCACTTGTTGGCACAGCTGGTTTCTGTACTAGTGGTCCAATTGCAGAGGCCTATATGTTATTGATTAGGTAAGCTGAGATAGCTGGGGTAGAACTCATTGTGAGATCAGTCTGTTAGTCTATAAGGTGCCACAGGACTCTTTGCTGCTAATGTAACATGAAAATTGGTCACCCATGTATCTTTTCTACTCTAGTCTCTTCCATCTTTGTATCGTGTTCCTGCACTGAAGTTGCATTAACAATGTACTGTATTTAAGTAAACTGTTTGTTAGAATGTTGGCTCGTCCACATATGTCAAAATGATCCAGCATGATGGCCTGGTGTGAGCCTTGAGATTGCCTGACTTGATTAGCTGAACTAGTGAGCAGCTGTGAGATAAATTCTGCTGTCTTGATGACAGCAAACAGATCTGATAGTAAGGGGCAATGTATGTATTTGTCCCATTTTTGAAAAATCTTAAATACACACCTGTAACTCTGTGTGTGTGTGTGTGTGAGAATGAGAGCACAAATTTAATACTATAAGAATAGGCCACAACTTTAACTACTAAAACAAGCATCAAGAACTAAATTGTTAAAGCAGTTTAAGCAATTGCCTGGCAGAGTCCCAGTCCAATGTAGTACACAGGCAGCTATTTTATAAAGACCCTGCCAGAATAGCTTTAGCTTATATTTCTCCCTCTCCTAAATCCTGTTTCAAGAGAAACCAAGAAAACTTCAGAGACCATATATTTTGTCATTTTTCAGACTTTTATTCTTTTTAACCTAATTTCAGTTGTAGTATCTGGTTTTGCAACCATAAGCTCCAAACCAGCAAATGGATCTTCTAATCCCTGTACGAAGCCACAAGTCAGTGGAGCATCGCACAGGCTCAGAGACCTCCCAACTGGATCCAACTGCATGAGCGGTCACAATGATTAAATAAATCTAAAGAACCTATCATTATTCCTGTCACAGTTCCGAAGATACCTTGGGCCCTTCCATGGTCTCCTTAATGCCATCTGCTTAGGTGAAGCTGGGGGCCTGATATCTTTCTCTTGGTGGGATCTTATGATCCCTCCCTCCAGACTGGGAACTTAGACTCCCAACTCCAGTTCACTGATCCCCTCAGCAGGTCTGATTTTAATTCAGCAGCTGCAGTCCTGTTTTTCAGGAGCAATGACAGGGTTATGCAGTGACCAGTCAGTCTTCATAAGCCAAAGTACTATTTATTCAGAACAAAAGAAACTAAGCAGAGAAACTAAACAGTTTATATGCATGCCTTGCTTACCAGCTGTCACCCATTCTGCCCCTCTCATAGGGCCTGCCTCACATTAATTCTTGGTTAGAGTGCTAGTGAGTGGCCTTTCGCCATACATCAGGGTCACATTATAGAGTCACTTTATAGGTCACTTTCAGTTCTTTGTTTACTAGGCCTCTTGAGTCAGGTCAAACTAGCATATGGTGTTTCCCTCAGGGATCTGACTTCTCCAAACTTGCTACCTGCCTACGGATTTGCATTAATTATCCCTGTGATTTTAGTTCCTGCAGGAAGCTCTGTAACTCCCACATAGGTCAAGAATACAATCCCTAGCCCATAAAGATGCATAAGCTTAATAAAGTTGATACAATAGTCTTGATATTCCATGTGACCATAGTATCTGTCACAATCCCCATTTTACAAAATAAAATTTAAAAAAATGAAGTATGGAGAAGTGAAGTGACTTACACGAGGTCACCCAGCAACAAAGCCAGGAATAGAACCAAGGTCCCTTGATGCCCACTCTAGTATATATAGGCTCACATGTCTTCTTTTGTATTAGATAAAAGGATTCTAAATAGGTATTTTTCTGTATTTAATTTTGGAAAATCAGGACAGTCCAGTAACATAATATTAGGGATTATATATATTATATACCCTTGAAAAAACAACAACAATTCTCTGACACTTGGATGAAAAGCTTTTTATTTTGGGACATTCCCGGAACATATGAAGAGGATTTCTTGCACTACAGCATTCCCTCCAGCATATTTATTGATTGATTAATTGATTGTGAATTGAACATGATCAGATCTCTGGTTAAGAAAATCACTATCTTAATTATAAATTGTTCTAATAACAAATAAAAATTGTTACAAATAACAAAGAGTTACTTGGCAGTATTGTCAGTATGAGGCTTGTTTGGGAAAAAGAAATGAACAAACAAATCTCTCCAGGGTACTTGAAGGATATAATGCTAACCTCAATGAGCAGTACAAGTTCCTTCTCATATAAAGAATACCAATAGAACATTAAGATTAGCTAATCTAGACCTGATATGAGAAAAATTAGTGAAATAATAAATTTTACATAAGATAAGAGACAGATAAACTTTGTAATTGAGTAGAAAACTCATGAGTCCCCCAAGACTCTGAATGCATAATTCAAGAGCAGAAAGACTAAATACTTAGCAAATGCTTGTGCTACATTTAAAGAACAAGAAGTTCCTTCAAAGACAGTGTTTCAGTGAGTCACAGAGTAACGGGAGGATCTTGCCTCAAATAGTTGATAGGAATGATAGTCAGCTTAGATCTGAGGGTCTGCAAATCTGACCCATACAAGAAGGGGAGGGAAGTAGGAGAAGTGCAGTGTCCAACTGGCTTTTTGAGATATCCTGGGCGATTTAGCAGGGAGAGTTCTTATAATCTACTCTACAAATATAGAGTAGAAGCAGATTGGTACTGAGGATCTTATATTAGTTGTTACATAAGGGGAATGGGGTTGCTTCCAGTTTCCCCCTGGCTTTCTCGCTCTAGGACCTGTATTGCTACAGAAAGTTCTGGCCCACCTTCCCTTGAACTATAGAAGTGGAAACAGCCAAAGATTGCCACCTGTCTACATAGTTGTGCTGGCTGGGAAACAGGAAAGGTGCTCTTTGCATAGTCTCCTTCCTCTAAATGTGAATAGCCACATTTTGGCCCATAGGCACTTTATACCCCTTTTTAGCAAATTACTTAAGCACATACTTGAAGTTAACCGCAGAGGTCAGATTTGGAATTCAAAATGACCATAGTAAATTAGAGAATTGGTCTGAAGCCAACAAGATTAAATTCAATAAAGGCAAGTGCAAAGTACTATACTTAAGAAAGAAAAAAAAATCAAATGCACAAATACAAAATGGGAAATAACTGGTTAGGCAGTAGTATTGCTGAAAAGGATTGGGGGATAGTTATAGTGGATCATATAAAATATGAGTCTAAAATATGATGCAGTTGTAAAAAAGGGAAAATAGTACTATAGAGTGTATTAACAGACATATCATATGCAAGACATAGAAAATATTTGTTCCACTCTACTCTGCACTCATGGAGGCCTCGGCTGGAGTACTGTGTCCATTTTTGGGTGCTGAGCTTTAAGAAAGATTTGGACAAATTAGAGAGTCCAGAGGAGAGCAATGAAAATAAAAAAGTTTAGAAAATATGATCTATGAGGAAAGGTTAAGAAAACTTGGCAAGTTGTGTCTTGAAAAAAGAAAACTGAGTGGTGGTGGTGGGGAGGCAGCTTCAGCCAGGGGGGTTGAATAGATCAGTGGCTCTCAACCCATTTAGGAGTCTGATTTGTCTTGCATAACCCTAAGTTTCACCTCACTTAAAAAATACTTGCTTACAAAACCAGATATAGAATACAAAAGTGTCACAGCACAATGTTACTGAAAAATTGATTACTTTCTCATTTTTACCCTGTAATTATAAAATAAATTAATTGGAATATAAATATTGTACTCGAATTTCAGTGTATAGTATTGTCACAGGGTATGCACTCCTCGTTCCCCTTTGGGATGGGGCCAGAGTTGCTGTAACCCTACAGCCAAGTCTGTGCAATCACTCTGGGTCTCAGGGTAGTGTGGCCTAATAATAAAAGTCTATACTGTCACCCTCTCTATCAGGGCAGGGCAGCCTAACAGCCAGAGTCAATAGTATGACCTGTGCAGTCTAGTATGCAGTGCAGTCTAGTGGCCAAAGTCAATCCTTACTATCAGGCCAGTCTGGTCTAGAGATGAGAGTCAATAGTACAGGTGGGCGAGCTGGGCCACCACCCTGGGGTGGGTGGTGACCAGGGGAAGGGGACCTGGGCCGTCCCTCTCCACTGGGTCCCAATCCAGGGCACTGTTGGTGGCAGGGTTGCCCTCCATCAGCTCGGCGAGGATCTTGCTGAAACATGCCGAACTAGTCTCTGGTGCCCCACAAAGTTTCCCTGGGTCATTTCCTACCCAATTTTGTGCAGTTTGCCATCTCAGGGTCCCTACAGTCTCTCCTCCCTTTACAGCAGGGGTCGGCAACGTTCGGCACGCGGCTCGCCAGGGTAAGCACCCTAGCGGGCCGGGCCAGTTTTATATACCTGCTGACGCGGCAGGTTCGGCCCATCGCAGCCCCCACTGGCCGCGGTTCGCCGTCCCAGGCCAATGGGGGCCAGCACATCGCTCACCCGTGCCGCTTCTCGCCGCCCCCATTGGCCCAGGACGGCGAACTGCGGCCAGCGGGGGCTGCGATCGGCCGAACCTGCCGCATCAGCAGGTAAATAAAACTGGCCCGGCCCGCCAGGGTTCTTGCCCTGGCGAGCCACGTGCCGAACGTTGCCAACCCCAGCTCTACAGCATCTGAGCCTTGGGGTCGGGGTTCATCTCCATCTGGCTGCCTTCCATGTCCTGGAGTGCAGGTGGTCCTCCCATAGGAGCCAGCAACACACCTCCTTCCTCTCCAGCATTGAATGAGTCAGGCTGCTCCCTTTTGTACCTGGTCTCCAGCTGGAGCATGCCCAGCAGGGTTGAGGGGGGCTTGGCCTCCTCGACCTAAAGAGAGGAGTTCCCTGCAGCCCCAAGTATATAGGGCAGTATAAACCACTCAATGCATGAAATTTTAGTTTGTATTGACTTCAATAGTTTTTTTTTATGTAGGCTGTTGGAAAACTAGGCAAATATCTGGATGAGTTGATCTACCGGAAGACCTCTGCGTACCCACAGGTATGCATACCCCTGGTTGAGAACCACTGGAGTAGATAACCTCTTGAGGTCCCTTCCCGCCCTACATTTCTACGATCTTATGAGCTTCAACATTTTGTTGATTAGGGATGGACTTAAGTGTGTGTTTAAATTATGAGATTAGTTGGATCCTAGTGTGGTACAGGGGACTGTCTTGAAGGACTGACTTTACCAAGTAGAGTTGAAGTGTTTGTGTTGTGAAGCTCTAGTTAGGCACAGCCAGTTGGATCTGAATACCACATTTAACTTGGGTTCTGGGTTCCTGGGTCTAGACCTGAACCGAAGTTAATTAGTACTGTACATTTATTACTAAGAAAGCTGACATATTTTAAAGAATGAATCTACAACACTTATAATGTGTAGATGGTGACTCTTGAGTGCCAGGACATCCGAAATAGATGAGGAGAATGAGGCATTACATTCTGCATGTTTTTAAATTATGTTGCTTTTAAAAAAAAAATAGATACATTCTATGTTCCAGGTGCAAGTATAAACAGTTTGATGAGACTACATACAGACAATTGAACTGATGTCAAGTCTTTACAAACTCCTGGGACTAATAACTCTCTCCAAATCAACTCATTGCCTCTTCTTAAGCTTGGGACAATAGATAAACATGGTGTCACATCATGCCTGGTGTTGTGGGGAGAAAACCAAACTTAGGTTGTGTTAAACCAAGCAGGAAAGCAAGTTCCAGAGTGGAGGACAATTCCCTGAACACCTTGCTACCAGCCAGTCTCCATTTAAACTAACAAGCTGTTCATTCAAGCACCTCAACAGATATCTGGAACCACCCACAGTATTACACTAAAAGAAAGGTGACCTCTAAGATAGTGGGAACCCAAGACATGAAGGGCTTTAAACCTACATACAAAATAGTATCTAACAATAAACAGGAACTCTGTGCAAACTACAGAGCATGTTTGTGGGACTCCAATAAAGAAACTGGTAGCCGTACACTGCACTAGCTGAAGTTGATGAGAAGCCTGTCAATATAGCTCCAAGTAGAGTATATTACAGTAAAAAAAGATCATGGAGATAAGTAAGGCCTGGGGACTATGATGAAGTTCAGCATCTGAGAGAAAAGGGCACAATTCTATTGCCATCATGGGTGGAAGGAATCAGGAAGGGGGAAGGTAGTTGGCCACTATTATCTGGACATACAAAAACTGCTAAAGAGCCAGAAATGTCTAAAATTACAAACTTCAATTATGCAGTCTTTGAACCTCCTTCATTTGAGGGTTTTGGTACAATGGCTTCCATTAACTAAACCTATCAGTATTACCTCAGTCTTGTCCATGTTGATCATATCAGCTACCTCTCATCCAAACCTCACTCTTCATTAGATACTGGAATCCAATAAAATTCATTTTTCTATAGTGCTGTTGGGGAATGAGTTGAGCAAGAGCACACATCATACTTTCTAATGTTGTAGTCAGAGTCCCTTCTTCCAGCACAGCTCTACCATTGCTTGCCAGTGTGCAAAGGAGATAGGCAAAGTCTACATTCCAACCACTTCTTTACTATGGGAAAGTGCACTGGAGGTTGTGTCGACCGGCCTCCCTACATGCCCCTCCCATGCAAGTAATAAAGTTCTGGCTGCCCCTTGACCAAGAGATCTCTCCACACCCAAGCATTGCACAATCTCTCACAAGTTTTTCAACCAATGATCCTTTATTAACTACAATTCTGTTATAAGACTTCTTCTGGCCAGAGATCAGCAACTCTGCTAGGTGATTCCAAATTGCAAGTTGTTTTTTATAGGTATCTTATAGCCTCATAGACTTGAAGGTCATAAGGGACCATCATGATTATCTAGTCTGACAACTGCAAATTGCAGGCAACAGAGCCTCACCCACCCATTCCTGTAATAGGCCCCTAACCTCTGACTGAGTTACTGGAGTCCTGCAATCATGGCTTAAAGACTTCAAGCTACAGAGAATCCACCATTTACAGTAGTTTAAACCTGCAATTGACCTGTACCACATGATACAGAGGTTATAGCACTATATTATAGGACTAAATTAAGACCACATAATGCAGGGGTCAGCAACGTTTGGCACACGGCTCGCCAGGGTAAGCACATTGCTCGCCCGCGCCACTTCTCGCCGACCCTATTGGCCCGGGATGGCGAACCACAGCCAGTGGGGGCCACGATCAGCCGAACCTGCTGTGTCAGCAGGTAAATAAAACTTACCCTGGTGCTTACCCTGGCGAGCCGCGTGCCGAAAGTTGCCGACCCCTGACATAATGCATACGCACAAGAGGGACAAATTAGGATTGTGTGGACAACACACTGACTGCACACCCCTAGCTGTCATCTACCATGCCACCCTGGAATCAGAATATCAAACAATTTCAATCCATATTTGATGGGAGCCATATACTGAAAGAAATCTTTCCCAAACACCTTCTTCTGACCTTTGAACAGCTCCCACCTCATCATCAGAAACAATCTCCCCATAGAGCAGGACACACCAACTCAAAGTGGCACCAGACCCTGCCAGAACAGTAGATGCAAAGCCTGCAGATATATCTCCACTGCTATCATGATCAATACCCCACACAACACACCTTTGAAGATTCCTGGGTCACCTGCTTATCACAACAGCTGGTGTACTTCATCCAGCGTAACAAATGCCCCAAGAACAACTATGTAGGTGAATTCAGACAACCACTACACTCTTGAATGAATTCACAAAGAAAAATCAATAGACAAAAACACCATATCACCTATGGGCAAACATGTTTCAGAAAGCAATCACTCTATAGCTGATCTTTCAATACTTGTCCTCAAAGGAGACCTACACACCACCACTTTCAAAAGGTGAGGCTGGGAATTTAATTCCATAAGTCTGTAAGACACAAAAAGCCATGATCTAACAGGGACTTTGGTTTTATGCGTCATAATAATTTGTAGCACATCACACTACCTACTTTGAATTGCTCACTTCAAACCCTTTATGCATAACAATCTAACTCCCAATTGCACGCTTCATTTCAAGTAACTGTCTCCAGCATGTTACCCATTCTGCTTAACAATCTGTCCCAACCTGTATTTATCTCAGACATTCTGCTCCCTTTCCAAACCTGAAGAAGAGCTCTATGTAGCTCAAAAGCTCATACCTTCCACCAACATAAGTTGGCCCAATAGAAGATATTACCTTACCTGCATTGTCTCAACCTTAATTTTGACATTTCCCAATTTTGACTCTGCAACCTTAAATTCTTCAAAAAACGAAGAGTTTTTATGTAATATTATGTAATAATATTTAACACCTTTGTAGCTGTTCTGCTTTTCATGAGATACCCAGCCATTCTAATTGCCCTGTTTCATTTAGGAATTAGAAGATTGTACTCTGCTGGTGCAGAATCTCAGAGTTAGTCTGCAATAGCCGCCTATTTGATAAAGGGATTACAGTGAGACTGCTGTTCTAAGAGAAAAAAAAATTGAAATGTATTATTCAGCACTGTGATGAACATTTGATTTTAAATTCTGGTTGGGGAGTATATTTTCTTTTCTTTGAATAGGCAATAGCAGTGTTTTCTGGGAAAGATTTTCTTCCTGCGTTTGGCTCTTCAGTTTGCAAAGCTGTTATAGAAACTCAGCTATATTGATCTAAACTTATGAACAAATTTTAAGGACTTTCTCCTCTTGGATTCATACAGTTGACTGGTATTCCATAATCTTTCATATGAAGATGTCCCATTGAACTCTCTGCGAGTGCTGCATATATAGGAAAATGGAAGTGTCAGACTTGAGGGTCACTAGAAAGTTTGAAGAGCACTTTTCACATTAGAAATTTTGTAACTACTTTGGGGGCTGTTACATTTTTTTCTAGTATTCTAGGATTCCCCCTGCAAATTTTTCAATATGAAGAGTGCCCCACCCTAAGCTTTTGATTTATATAAAATTATTAGATCTTTATGCAATTTCCATAATAAAACCAAAGCCAAGAGACACCTTTTCATACAAACCAGAAACCTATTCATGTACATATGTTGACTTCAGTGGAGTATTTCCTGACATACATCAGTGTAATTGAGGGAAGAATCAGGACCCTGGTGTGTGTGTGTAACCCCAGCAGAAGACAGCATAATGCGGACATGTGACAAAAAAAGGAGAGTCTGGAGTTGTGGGACAGATTTGTTTCCTCTTCACTAATCCTCCATAAATGGGAGAGTGATTTCTGGTGGATAGGGATACATAACTAGCTATCACTATACAGTCGTGCTAACTGGAACCCTGGCTGGAGAGCTTTAGAATTGAATAGCCACTATAACAGAAATACACTTTCAATCTTAGAGGATGTCCATTCAGGTTGGGGTTGAAATCACACTGGAACAATAGCATGGGGAGCTCATATTGCCTTTGTCCACGATGTAACTTTTCTGTGGATATATAGATTCCAGTTTTCAGGGCTATCAATCTGTTGCTTTTAGATGAGATTTAAAGTTCTTTTTATTTATTTATTTTCTTGCTTTTTCATATTTTTAAGAATACAAATAACTGAAAATGAAATATATTTTTCTTTGCTGCAATTAACAAGATAGTTATAGCGATTTCACTCAGATTTCAGAAGGGCTTGGTAGCAGAGTAGGGCATGCTAGGTTTCAGCTTGATTCATTTTTCTCCTACAAATCTATTAACCCCCAATTTTAGGGGGCATTTAAAAGATGTTTTGACTAACTCCATATGACTACAATTTAAGTAGAATAGCAGGAACCTTTCCATCAGGCCTGACAAAAGACTACCTGAGCTGTATTTTTAAAATGACATTTTCAAATAGAAGGGAGATTTATTTAGTGTTTACATAACATACTATTTGACCTACTTTAAATAACCTTCTTTCTTCTATATATCAGTAGGTCTGGATAATTGGAGAATGATTTTGTTTAATGATGAAATTTCATTGTGATGCAGAGCAAGTAAAATCCAAAATATGGACTCACTGAGAAGGAGAAACAATGGTCTAGGAATACTGCAGTTCCAAAAAGAAGGAGAATGGTGGAGAAGTTTGGAGCATCAGGACCAAATTATTTTAAAAAACATATTTGAATTTCATCCTTCTATTAGTTAGTTGTTTTCCTTGGAATGCTTGAGAATTTGTGATTAAAAAATTGGTAGTGCAGTAAAATAATTACTTGTTGAAAAGCCAAATTAATTACTTGATCAAAATCTACATGAGGGAGAACCCAGGGCTGATCTTAGGCAAAAGCCAGTATAAATATGTTTATGCAATATAGGGCTTGATTTTTCTCCATTAAATCAATAGACATTTGGACTCAGTGTGCACCTTTTTTCATTTTTAAAATAATGCTTGTTTAGGACCCTGCCAAGGCTGATTCCCCACTCTGGCACTTCGGAAGAACTCTAAAAATTAATACTTGATACTCCAGGCTTGTATTAAACTCCCAAGGTTATAGCTTTTCTCTGACCTTGGATTGGTAGATGCTGCCACCACCCAATTGCAGAACCCCTTTGAGAGACCAGGAAGGCTCACTTGGGAATTCCTTCCTGTGGAGTTCCCTCAAGCCCTTTCAACTCCCCACCCCCTGGGGAAGAGCTGAGAAAGGGGAAAAAAAGAAATCAGCTGTTGCCAGCAGCTAATTAAACAGCATGTGCACATACCTCTTAAGACACAAAAATCCAATTCTGTTCTTTCAAAAGGTGCATTTTATTAATAAAAAGAAATAGAGAAAATACATCTGGGAACTTAGGCATTTGCTAGACTTAAAAACAAACAAACAAGGATTAAGCACTAAGAATAGCTTTCTTGAGGTCCAGCTTAAAGGTTACAAGAAAAACAAAGAGCACCTGGGGTTAGCAGAGGAATCCATAAGCCATAACGAAATAAAAGGAATAAACCTAATTGTGTCTTCCTAGACTTTTCCTTTAACCTATGCATAACAGTGAGACTTTTTAACCCTTTACAGGTAGAGCAATTAGAGAACAGCTTCTAAGAGGGATTTTATAGCTACTGGCAGGCTGGGTGTCCATAAAAGGGAGCTAATCCTCCCCTTCATTTATCACAGGCCCCAATTCAGCAGAACATTTAAATATATGCGCTGCAACATGTTAGCTCCTTATGCTTAACTATCTGTTCTATTTAGCTGTTATACTGGTTACCTTTCCCAGACCTGAAGAGGAGCTCAGTGTAGCTTGAAAGCTTGTCTTTCACCAACAGAAGTTGGTCCAGTAGAAGATATTACCTCACCCACATTGTCTATCTCTTGACATGAAGCACATGCTTATGTGCCATTCTTTTGATGGACTGTAAGCACATGCATAAATGCTTTGCTAAATCAGGGCCTAAGGGATCTCCAGTAATAGTATCCCTAAAGCAGAAGCTTTTTTTTGGTGGGTTTTTTTTTGTTTTTGTTTTTGTTTTGTTTTTTTGGGGGGGGGAGGAAGGGAAGAATTTCTAGGAGTGGTCTTCCCATTAAAAGATACCTAAGAGTGAGGAATCCTGCCTGAGCAGGGGTCCTCTAGAACCTATTGGTTGAAGAAATCCTGATGTCAGGCACCTGTGAAATGACTGTTTGGGGATGCTGGTTGCTCATATTCTGAGAAAATACTCTATGAAATCGATGGGGTTGCACCATTTGAATAATAGGTTAGGATGCCAGATGACATTACATTGACTCTCAAACAATTCTCTCTCACATTCAATCTCTTACTAAACCCTTGCTGGCCCCGTGATTCAAATAGGTTCAGCTCCCCCTGTGCTAGAGCAGATGCTCCTCAATGAGCTAATTAAGGGAGCAGGGGCTGCACCTCACTATAAAGGGCCAGTGGGAGTTGAGTGAGGGAAGAGATAGAACAGTAACTGAAGCTGGAGGGAGAAATGGCCTGCTTCAATGGTCCCTAAAGAAGAGTGTTGGGACTGGGAAAAAGTCTCAGTTGAGACATTATCTCAGGGAGGAGGGGCTGTGCCCAACATAAGGCTGGATGGAAGATTTGTTTTATATTTGCTTCTTTTTGTAACTTTGTAAGTAAAGAAATCAGAACTCACAGAAGAATTTGATTGCATGAGAGAGACTGTGTGAGGTTTGTTTAAAGTGCACTGAAGAAGGGGAAAAAAAGGGGTGTGACAGAGGCACAGATGGCCATGGGGAGGGGGGTGCTCAGGTGGCAGCCACCATGTTACGGGGTAAACACCAGAGAGGGGGAAGAGCTATTTATGTTAAAGCTCTATTAAAGTTTAAGGAATGTTTCCCTCAGTCAGATTGGCAAAGATCTTGCAGGATTTTCAGCTTTCTCTGTAGCATCAGACACAAGCTGCTTCCTAGGATCAATTTGGATATATCTCACCAACACAACTCTGCAGTAGCAGGAGCCTTGGGTATTGGTGCATCTTGGTCCCTCATTCTCACACAACAGTTTAGTCTCCTAAGAGTTGTAATATTTTGTCTAATCCAAGGTATTGGGCTCAATCCAGGAGAAACATTGTGGGGGTGGTTAGCGGTTTGAGATGTGCAGAAAGTCAGATTAGATGATCTGGTGCTTCCTTCTGACCTTAAATTCTTTTAATCTACATCTCTCCTCTGACTCCCTGCCACATCTTGTCTTCATACTCTTAGTTTTATTCATTCTTTCATGTATCCCTTATGCTTGGCCGTCTCCTACTGCTGCACTTTCAGATCACTCTAAACCCTCATCCCGAATCAGTCCTTCTGGTGCAGGTCTTCTTACCAATGAGTTCTCACCACCTCCCTTATATGAATTGTTAATCCATCTTAATTATGAATTCTTATAATACATTTTTATGAAGTGCCATGTTCATGTATGATACCCCAACTGAGTAGTACTCAACTCTGCAAGTAGTAACAATGAGGATTATTCAGGAACTGTCTGATACAAGTAAAGGAGACAGAAGGTAGCCATTACTAAATTAATTAATAAAAATTAAAGACTAAGGATTATAAAACACTGTCAATACTTTCTATGAAAAACATGAAAAAAGGAGTGAAATGCAGCTTTCAAATCCATTTAAGATTGAACATATTTAACATGACTCTACCGGCTTCAGTCTCCTCATGGGTACATTGCAGTCATCTTAATGCTGAATGGTATTGATGGTTGACATTAGGGGAAAAAAAGCAATTAACTTGTATCTTAAGGGGTGAAAAGAAAATGTTCTTTACACTTCAATGAAAGCCACATTTGTGATGTTCAACAAGCTCCAGTATCTAGGGTATATGTTTAATAATGTACCATCCTCCAGTAACTGGAAATAATGTTTTGTTTATTTAGTTGCAAGAAAATAGTTTTTTAAAATATCCTCCTGGTAATTCTAGATTACATGCACAACTATATCAATGTAATACAAACAATTTACAAACCTTCAAATCATTTAAATAAAGGATTTCCAAAGATGGTAACTAAATCAGTATTTCACATCACAAACATCTGGTCTGATTTAAGTGGAACAATGATGTGAGATTATTTACTCACCTTGATGCGGTACAGTAAAGCATGAGGAAGGAATATTAGTGAAGCACTTTCTAGCTTTACAACATTTTTCACCCATGACACTCAATGTATTATTATTAAAAACAGCAAAACAATATTATTGTGTATCAAGAGAAGAGAGGTACCAACTGACTAAAAATAAATAAATATTTGAATGAAAGCCCTGCAAGTTTATGTCTGAAATTCACTCATCTGTTGTCACAGTGCTACATATTCTAGCGGTTTTAATACATCTTTACAAATAAGTTTAGTAATAATCTCTGGCAACAATAAAACATGCATTTTTAAAAAGTTAGGAAAACACTTTAACAGAAACCTTTAGGAATATTATTAACTGGTGTCATTATCCCTTCAGCAACTGTGAACCTACATTATGTATACTTTAACTATCCTAAGCACACCTGTGAGCAAAGGTCTGAAAAAGTGTGAGTGTTACTTATTGAAGGGTTTTTTGGGGTAATGGAGCATCCATATGTACTCCTAGCTTATAACTAATTAAACTAAGGTGCATTTTAATTAACTTATTAGAGAAATATACTCTGTGGCATGAACCCCTCCTCCCCCCTTTTTTTTGAAGAAGAAGAAAAACATCCCAAATATCCATTTAAATAGTTTACAGGATCAAATGTCATTCCTTTGTTTTATTGGCTTCTTGAATTAAATTAATCATTTACTTTGGGGAATTGGCTTTGTATGTGCCTTTTGGACTAAAGAGCAGTGTAATCCACTAGTTGGGAAGGGCTGATTAGCAGGCTATTACAATTTTATTGGCATGTAGTGGCATTTAATAATACAAATACGTGTCTTCATTACCTTGAACCTCACGCTAACAGCTGACAATTTCATCACTTCATCTGTCTTCCATTTGATATATTGTACTGTCATCTATTTTGATCAATGTTTTTCAAGCTGTAAGCCCAGCCTGTCTGGGGAACAATGGAGGTATGAGCATGTTTAGGAAAGATGAAGGGGAAAATATATTTTCTTTCCTCCTGGATAGTTTTCACTTTGTATTCAGAAAAAGTAGAAGTACTAAATAGTCAGTAAATACTTAAATACTTGCTTTTATGGAGTCCTTTATGGAAAGCACACAGAGAGGAGAGACTTGTCATGTGGACCTCCAGGAAAGACTAAATATGTTTTCATGCCTTCCAGAAGAGTGGCTTTGGGAGTCTGAGAAGATTTGGGATAAATGGGGGTGGGAGGGAAGAGTGTATAGGTCTCAGCCCATTGTCAAGAAGATTCCAACCACAGACATATGTCTGATGTAACTACTAATGAAAAGCATGTAAGCCTTTAAAATTTGAAAGCAATGTATGAAAGCAATCTAAGGTCAGACGGTCAGAAAACAGGGCAGACACCCCAAACTAGTGGCATATTCTGTTAATAGTTTTCACCAAACCAGTAACAAATGTGAACTCCTGGATCACTATATTTGTCTTATCATGGAGCCACAGACAGTCTCCCTGAGGCTCTCCAGCCCCACCCAGACAAACTGGATTTTAAGATGGAAGGTCATTGAAACCAAAATTCACCACACATTAGGTTACTTCCGAGCCCAACAAGCCAGTCACTTACCCCAGGACAATGGATACTCTTCATCTCATCAAAGACAATGCTGTAATTAATTTCCCTAATAAACTAACTAAAGATTTATTAGCTAAGAAAAAGAAATGAACGTTATTGAGCGGTTAAAGCAGGTATAATAGACTCACCTGTAATGTACATTTGTAATCCAAATTATAGCAGTTATGTAATGTCTGCTAATTCTCCAGGAGTCTCTCAGGGATACCCCAAATGGCTTTGGGGACCGCTGTCTGATCACTCAGAATTCCCCCTGTTAGAATTGAATCAGTCCAGAGATGCAGGATCATTCCCTTAAGCCAGTATATGTAGACTCTGCTCACAGAAGACAAACTAACAGGTGTTTTAACCCACGGGGGTTCTGCCTTTGATGAGGAATAAGCAATGCACATAAATGAATTCCCATTGTTGAACTCAACAACCCTTGCTTTGAAGTTAGTCTTCTACTTCTTTTGGATTCACAAGTAACTTAGTTACAGTAGTATACATAATGCAATTGCCTGCCATTACATTATTATAGGGATAGATAAGAAAAAAACAATACAAGTATCATTCATTAGTATTCATGAAGTTCTAGCACTTGATAATACACACACTTTGATCTAGGGTTATTTAACTACAGGGCCATACATAATATAATGCAATAGCAATCAACAGATTTATAGATAAGCGAAGACAATGCCTTTAACATTTTACTAGTTTTCATGAATTTAGAGCAAATGTACTTATCTGGGCATATGCCATGTAAATATAATGTGATAACGTCTCCCTTTGCTCTATTTAACAAGTGAATTGGCTTGAACACAGTATGACCTTTTAGCATTTCTTTGATATACACACAGAAATGAATTGCCCAATTGCTCTAGCCTGAGCTGGCAAACTGTTACAGCATCACAGTATGATTTCAGTTTCACCTCAATGTTTCAACATCACATAAAGAATCTCTGTGCCCTCTGAAAGTACATGACTAGCTTATGAACTTGTCTACTGTCCCTTCTACTCCTGTCAGTTTTTCACATGCTGGAAGGATGAACGCTAATCTGCATGATATGTGAAACATCCTAAATGACATGTATAATAATGTAAAATTGTATTGACTGGAATACAGGAATCATGTGAACCATTTAAACAATATGTGAATGAGGTCATTCTGGATCACATCATAAATTATAATGCAGAGGCAATGATCATGTGTTAAAGTTCTCACATACAATTAGTGCTTCTGCTGTTGAAGGGAGTAGAATTTGATTTTTTAAATATATTTTACTAGACACATAAAATACCTTTTATAAAATAAAGTTATCTAAATCCAAGAGAAATTCCTTTAATGGCTCATGAATTTGTTCCTCTGCTCATTTCATAACTCAATATGTAATGGATCTTCTGAAAGTCTTTGAAATATTCCCAGTGTTCTGGGTATGGAGCTAGAGAAAGATCCCTCAGAACCGTAATCCTAATAAAACTTTAGGGCCATATTCTGCATGGGCTTTACACTAATGTGCAGTGAGAGGGGAGGGACTAGGTCATCTCTGGGCCTTGCATGACATACATAAGGTTCAGGCAGAATTCCAGTCCCTGAGCTCAAAAGACTGTGTCTGTCCTGATCCCTGCACCTAATCCAGAAAGGGAAAATGATGAGAAGTAGGCAGAATTATGGCTGCATTCTCTGACATGGAAATGGACAAAAACCCTAATGAGCTAGGCACTGTACAAACACAGAACAAAGACTGTTCATGGCCCAAGAAACTTGCGATCTAAGCATGAATCAAGAGGCAAGATATGGACACAGACAGACCAACCGGAGAGAAAAAGGGAAACATTAGACAGTACTTGTAAACAAGATAGGCAGTGATCACAGCACAGCAGCTGCCTAACTGTTGTCAAAATTTTGTCATCACGGCAAATGAATGATCTAAGAAGGGTTTAGAAGAAGGTAGTTCTGATGCTGTATGATTGAAATATGACCATTTATATAATTAATATTGCCACTGTTAGACAATTGCAGTAAATCTTATGATTTGCTGATTATGGTTATCCTATCTGTATGCATGTATCCTTTTTGTATCTGAAGTTATGAATATTGACTATATACCCGTATTTCAAGTGTGTTTGTTCCTGGGGTAACACCCAAGAGTTAGTTTACATCCAGTCTAGCCAGCACATGGTGAATGGATCCTTCAAGTTGATGGCCCATTAAGGAACACTTAGCTCTCACAATGGATATAGAGTAGCAGCCCTGTTAGTCTGTATCCGCAAAAAGAACAGGAGTACTTGTGGCATCTTAGAGACTAACAAAGTTATTTGAGCATAAGCTTTCGTGGGCTTGCATCCGAAGAAGTGGGCTGTAGCCACGAAAGCTTATGCTCAAAAACATTTGTTAGTCTCTAAGATGCCACAAGTACTCCTGTTCTTTTTACAATGGATATAGAAGCTTGTCCCCACTTGGTGAGCCTTCCTGTGGATGCTTTAGCCGGGATATGAGTAATGGCTACTCCTATGAGTCATCAAAACATGCAAAGGCATGTGACTAGCTCATGTGACCATGGACTCCATCGTATGCCTGTAATTCTCCACAAACTAAAACTGAGAGCATCCCTCCACAGGGGTGAAGATATCAAAAACCCTGGAAATGTCTCCATTTTGCCTCTTTCCTACTTGATCCCTGAACTATGGACTTACACTAAAAGAAGCATGAATTGAGGACCTTCCAATCTTTTGGAAGTTACCAGAGGCTTGACAAGTTTATTCTATCACTGCTTCAAACCTGAAGCAAGAACTTTGCAATGATTGTATGCATTTGATTTCCTTAACAATTTTAACACTCTCCTCCTTATTTTCCCCTATAAATACATTTTTAGATCAGGGGTTGGCAACGTTCGGCACGCGGCTCGCCAGGGTAAGCACCCTGGCGGGCCGGGCCAGTTTTATTTACCTGCTGACGCGGCAGGTTCGGCCGATCGCAGCCCCCACTGGCCGCGGTTCGCCGTCCCGGGCCAATGGAACCTAGCTCTCTACTCCTACTCAAGATTGCATTTCCAGGATTGCATTAGCTCTTTTGGCCACAGCATCATACTGGGATCTCATGTTCAGCTGATTATCCACAATGACCTCCAAAACTTTTTCAGAATCACTGCTTCCCAGGATAGAGTCCCCCATTCTATAAATATGGCCTCAATTCTTTGTTCCTTTATGTTTACCTTTAGCTATATTAAAACTGATCTTGTTTGCTTGCTCTTAATTTACCAAACAATCCAGATCACTCTAAATCAGTGACCAGTCCTCTTCATTATTTCCCACTTGCCCAGTTTGGGGGTCATCTGCAAACTTTATCAGTGATGATTTTGTATTTTCTTTCAGGTCATTGATAAGAGCTAAACAGTACAGGGCCACTCCCTGCAGGATCCCAGTGGAAAGAGACCCAGTCAATGACTATTCTTGTTTACAGTTACATTTTGAGACCTATAAGTTAGCCGGTTTTTAACCCATTTAACCCATGTTGATTTTATATCATTCTAGTGGTTTAATCAAAATGTTGTGCAGTGCCTTACAGAAGTCTAAGTATATTATGTCAATACTATTACCTTTATCAACCAAACATGTAATTTAAATATACATATATACACTTTAATTTACTTTGGCAGGATCTATTTTCCATAAACATATGTTGATTTGCATTAATTACATTACTCTCCTCTAGTTCTTTATTAGATGAGTCCCATATCAGCTGTTCCATTATCTTGCCCAGTATTAGTGTCAGGCTTACAGGCCCATAATTACCCAGGTCATCCTATTTACCCTTTAAAAAAAATGACACAACATTAGCTTTCTTCTAGCCGTCTGGAACTTCCCCAGTGCTCCAAAGCTTTTTGAGGGAAAAAAAAATAAGTTAATTTACATTTAACAATCTCCCTCATATCTTTAGTTATAGAGAAGTTTTTAAATGGAGGGAAGACTCCTGTCAGACAGTATTTTAGATGTTATTAAAGATCACAGAATCATAGAATATCAGGGTTGGAAGGAACCTCAGGAAGTCATCTAGTCCAACCCCCTGTTCAAAGCAGGACCAATTCCCAACTAAATCATCTCAGCCAGAATTTTGTCACGCCTGACCTTAACAACATCTATGGAATGCGATTCCACCACCTCCCTAGGTAACCCATTCCAGTGCTTCACCAAAATAACTATGATAATAACTATTCATTTAGGGAAAAGAAAGAGACAGGTAGATGGGTTGGAGCTGTTGATAAAGCCCAATCATGCTCCTTTTAAGACCAAAACAGAAAACAGCACACAAAAAGGGGAAAGAAAAGAACAGCAGTGCACCCAAACACTCATAAATTGAAGTCATTTTGTTGGTGGCATTTCCCATATCCTGCATTGTAGTTTACCATCCCAGCCCCAAGAATACTTCTCTAATCAAATAAGAGGCTCCATCTAAACTGAAGCTTCAGAAACATGCAGAGTTTTCAAAAAGTAAGTCTTATTTTTAGGAGTGGTCTTAGGTTGAATCCACATCATTCTTATGTATTACTTAATGAGCACTGGCTGTCGGCTCAATGCTTTACAAAACATAGACGAACTAAGGCCCTTACAATCCAAGTTTGAAGGAACAGTTAAGAACCATAAGACACTGCTCATTATTGCTTAATTGACTGACTGATTAATTGCTCATTATTTGCCTAATGAGCAATATGAAAAGTGAGCAGTTAATTGCCTAATTGCTTAATTGCCAGATTGCTCATAATTTGAACATCTACTGCCATTTGTGTCAGTGTCTGAATATTTTTCTATACTTTCTTCCTTTTTCTTGACCTCTTTGCTGTCTTCACTGCTTCCCTTCATCTCTGCTTGTTAGACTCAGGCATTCACTACACCCTAATCCTAATCTCTTGTCATCCTTCTTGATGCCTTCCCCACCATCTCTCCACTTTTCTTCCTTCATGCTCTTATATTGCCACTTCTGTTCAATACTATTTACACTTTCTGACCTTCTCCCCATCCCTTCTCTTTTCCCGTTTACTTTCCTACATTCTCATCTGCAGTGCAGAGGTCTGTACTGTAAAGTGTCCAAAGTAACAGAAATCTAACTCAGACTTTTATATAACATTGTTCACAAGAGTCAGTAGAAGTTGGAGACAAATAGATTGGGACAAACTGGATTGTTTAAGTTAAAAGAACAGTGATAAGGGGGTTGTCTTCAAGGCTCCAGGTGAAGTTATGGATTGGCATGAAAATGAGCTGAAAAAGTCTAGAAATCAGAGGAAATGTGTTTTCACAACTGGTTAATTTTAATGGATTGAGGTTGCCACCACTGCTTCGTCATTGCTTATGTGCATCACTAAATGAAAACTGGCCAGAATGGAAGAAGTAAGCTTTACCATGGTTGCTGTTTCCATCATCTTCTGGAACCCACTTAACTGGTTTTGGCCAAATCCAGAACAACATCTAGAGCAGTAGTTTTCAAACTGGATTATGTGTACCCTAAGCTTATGTGAGATCTCATCTGAGGATATGTGAGAAAAATCCAATATTGCTGGACAACACATTTTATTTAGTCAGACTAAATGCATGGTACACTTTATTTAGTAAGACTCAGATGGGGGTATGCAGTAGACTACATTATTTGGAAAGGGTTACTCAGCCTAAAAAGATTGAAAACCACTGATCTAGAGTGTGCGACTTGTGTTCCTCTTATCAACTCTCCCTCACCTGCCACTTTATTTGTCCCATTTTTTATGTCTTTCCTTTTTGCCTTCTGTCTAATAAGAGCCTGACTTAGTCATCAAGACAACTCCACCTATGGCAACACTGCTGTGAGCCTGTGATGGGAAAGATGGCTAAAAATGTTGCTTTACCCAACCTGATATTGGTGCACGTTTGCCAGGTATCAAGGTGGTGTTAAGACCATATGCTGGGCCTGTGTTTCTCCAACAGTAAAGTTGCAAATGAAACTCAGCACCAGAAATTGAAATTACATTTTCTAACTTGATTATTCTTTTCTTTCTCCTATTGTGTGCACAACAGCAGCAACTCAACACCATCTAACTTTCTCTTTTCCATCAGAAAGCATATTCATGCCATCTAAAAGACTGTCACAGCAGTGCTTTTCCCTTTAGAAAACTCTATATAATTAAAAGGAAAGACAATAGGGATATTGTTAGATCAAAAGTCGTACTTAATACTTCACACTTCAAATGTTGCAACTGTTTGTCTTTTCCTGTATCTGTAATAAGAAGTTGGAAGAGAGCTTTAGTGGTGTTTTTTTATAATGGGAGTCACCAGAGAAAACTTGACAAATCTCAACCACACTTAGCTGTTTCGGGTTTTAACGGTGAACAAGGGTTTCATTAAGATCCTGTCCCTTGTTGGGCCTGAGATGTTCCCTGTCCAACACAATAGCCTTCTCACAGCTTCTTCTCCTCTAACATCTTCACCTCACATCCACTTTATTCTTTCTCTCATTGCTGGTGAGATCTCCTTTAATTCCTGCTCACGTCATTCACAATCCTACCACCCCTTCTTGATCTATTCTCTTCCCATTTCCTCATTTCCAATCCTGTTCACTTCATTCCCAGCCACCATTTCCCATACTTCCTCTGAAGTTCCCATTCCTGTTTTAACAAAATTAATGCTGTTCACAGTCCTCTTCATGTCCCCTTCCCTCCACTTCCTCACAGCCCCCCAAGCCTGACTTTCTCTCTCTCTCATTGACTCTGCTGTTGTATTCCTTTCCTTGAGAAGCTCTTCTCCCACATCCATATTCTGTTGGCCTTTTTTCATGCTGCCTTCAATATTTTGTTTCAGTCTCCCATGCCACACTGAGATTTCCAGGCACTCTACTCTCTTCAACTGGCATTTTTTAAAGTCAAGACTACTGATCTACTTCAGAAGGAATTTTTGGGAAGTCATACAGGAGATCAGACTAGATTATCACATTGGTCTCTTCTGGCCTAGGAATCTGTGGGTATGTCTGCACAACAATTAGACATCTGTGTCTGGCTCATGTCAGCTCCTCGGGCTCATGGGTCTAGGCCTGTGGGGCTGTGTTATTGCGGTGACAATGTTTGGGCTGGAGACCAGACCCTAGGACCCCATGAGGGGGAAGGGTCCAGGTGCCTGGCCTTCATCCCAAGCCTGAATGTCTACACCACAATTAAACAACCCCACAGGCCAAGCCCAAGTCAATGACACAGGGCAGTCATGGGTATATAATTGCATTGTAGACATATCCTTCCTGTGACTGTTTCTAAGTTTTCTTTTAACATTAGTTACAGCGGTTGTACTTCCTCTCTCTACAAATCCCACCCTGATCTCATGTTATCTTCCTGGGTAATTGCATTTGTTTCCAAAGGTTTACTTATTATCCCTATGCTGACGACAAATCTATACCTAGTCCCAAACTTCCATCCAGTCCCTAGTGTATGTTTGCTTTTCCAGTATTTCCCTTAGGATTATTTCCCTTCCACCTTGTACTCAATAGGCTACATTCTGCCCTGGTGTAAGTCCAGTTTAATCAACACATTTAGAATTCAGTCCAATATGACCAAGGGTATGTGTACACAGTAAGAGTTGTGTATGCGCTAGCCTATCCTAGCCAATTTGAATCCAGCTAGCACAGGTAAAGGGGGTGGTGAAGACAATGTAGCATGGGCTTTAGAGCGACCTAGCAACCCAAACACATACCCAGGGCCTGTGTTACATTTTACTAACCATGCAGAAACCCAACCTGTGATTCTGCTTTCACTGTAATTATTACCCATACTATACACTAAGACAGAATTTGTTCCACCAAAGCTCTCTTCCATTGCTCCTTTCTCAGCCAGGCACTATTGAAAATACCACCATTCTCTCCATTATCTCATATCAAAAGCCAGGTAAAATTTTGCCAATACACATTCCACTCGATACTGAATCTCAATCCAAGCCCAAACTCAAGTTTTCAGGTACTTTACATCAGGAGGTGGCTCCTGCTCTCCAGTGGAGCCTCATCTATAAGGAAGCCATGAAGAAAAATAGGCATCATTAGTCTGTGGAAGGGGAAAAGATATGGAGATGCTTCTCTCAAAATAAAGCCCACTTAAGTTAGTAGTTTGCTTGAGACCATAAGTACAATTGCTTCCTTTGAGTTGGGACTCCGGAGATGGTGGTGGGTACTGTGCCAGACCTGACAGCCCAAGTTCACTCCTGTCAATGAGATATACTAGCAGATGTATCTAACTCCTGCCAAGTTTTCAATACAGGAGGTGAATTAGCATGTTGTGTATTAAAGCATGACACAGTTTGCATGTGAATGTGGTCACTGGATGCTCAGTAAGTTTACAGATTCGGTTAGCTTATCCTGACATATGGGATGTGTGTGAAGAATTTATAGGTGGGATTTTCAAAAGGGCCTTAGGGTACATCTACACTGTAAATGAAGGTGTACTTGTGGCTCAGGTAACTTAAAATTAGTACTGGTCTATGTAACTAGTGTAGGTGACAATAGCAAGGAAAATTCAGTAACACAGATCCCAGTGTGGGGCAGCAATCCAAGTAAATACCCAGAGTCATTCTTGGGCTTGTACTAGGGCAGTTAGCCTATGCTCAAATTGCCACTTCCTCACTACCACTATTATCCACACTAGCTAGATTAAAGCTAACAAGTATGCCTGCCCGTGCTGCAATCAAAACATGAATGTGCAGTGTAGATGTATCCTCTCTGATTTAAGGTCAATCAATGGGAGCTGTGTGCTTAAGCTACCATGGCCCTTTTGGAAATATCACACTAAACATCCTAAGGCTACTAAGCCTATTGGTTAAAGCAACATAGTTCTATACATCCATGGTTGCTGCTTCTAGACTACATGTTTAAGTTATGTAGAAATAATTTTTCTACTCAGTGTAGAAATAATTAAAATATAATTATGTCATTTTTCATTGCTATAAGCTCAAGAGTCTTTAGTAGTCAGCTATTATATAGGGAGGGAAACAATTTTTTTTTCAGCATACAGACTCTTCCCCCTACAATAACATAATAATGATTCTGTGTAGAATGAGAACATCCACAGTTACATTAAACTAGGATTAAAAAAAACATAAGGATCATAATCCATCATTCTTCAGGGCATAACCTGACCACTAATGAATAGTTATTAGGAAGATATTTTCCCTATAGGCATATTATTCCATTATGGGGTTCCTTGTACTTTCATCTGAAGCACCCGGTTCTGGTCACTATTGGAAACTGGAAACAGAATTATGGAGACCACTGCTGTGTCCAAGTATAGCAATTCCAATGCCTAAATTATTTTTCCTGACCTTCAAAACTTTCCATTACTGCCCTTGCATACATCTCCATGGTCTTCTTATTCCATCGCCCATTTTTAAATTCACAGCCTTGCAACCTTACTGCCTCAGTCTGCTTACTAATGCACACTAAGTCTTTTCCTTATCTCCACCTTCAAGAAATTTCAGAACAGTGGTTATTAGTTTAATAATGTACACTGAACAACATATTTCACCAAAAATGCCAAAATTTGTTAATTAAGTTATTTGATTAATACTGCTTACATTTTTGGTCAGCTCCAATAAAACTCATCTCTCCCATAAAAAGCTCAAGTTGTAATGGCTAAAGGGCTAGCCCTCGTCTGTTTATGTTGTGTTGTGATTTGTTTGTGTCTCCTTCATGACTTTGGAGCCCAATCCAATGGCAATGGGAGTCTTCCACTGACTTCAAAGGGGGTTGGGTCAGACCATTATATGGTAAGCCTGGCAGGGCATGGTCTGTCAGTTGCCGACAGATTACTTACAAAAACATCAGCATATCAGACCAGGAGATCAGATAGTCCATAGTGGTGCAGTCATAACAACTAATTTTAGACCATTAGACAAATCCTTCCTAGAGGCAGCTAAACTTGGAACCAAAACTGCAAAACTAATTGATATCAAGCAACTCTGGAGCTGTGGAGAAGGCTGTCCTGGGGGTTGGTGTACAGACCTGGGACATCAGGGTTCAAGACCCTGTTTCATCACAGACTTTCCATGTGACCTTGCACAAGTCAATTAGCTTCTCTTTGCCTTCGTTTCTCATCTATAAAATGAGTCTAGACTTGAGGTATCTGGCAGTCTAGGTACCTAAGGCAAGAAACTGGCAGAAGTCAGACCTACTCAACCTGCATGTTGGAAACTGGAGATGATGAAATGTAGAGCCTCATGTAAATTATTCCTCTCAAAGTCAGCATTCATTTCATGAAACTTTAAGGCAAATGTCCTTTAGTTCTGCCCTATGTTTTTTTTTCCTACTGAAATTCTTTTTTAGAGTATAATTAGACTTCAAAAGCCGCTCTGTGGGTCCTTTGGAGTAGGCTAAAATGTATTTCCAGTTGTATATTGCAAAAGTGGAAGATATCAAGTCATATAGACAGAATGTAAAGCATCTAAAATTTTGTTTACAAAATCCCATTAACCAATGTGTCACCTCGCCAGTACTTCATTACATAAATAGAACTCTGACAACCAATTGAGGCATTTTGTGTAATCTCTACACTCCTCTCTCTCACTGCATTGCATTTTAAATATCAGGACAAGGTATTTGTTTACTGCCTTGAACTAAGCAAACATCCCTAATCCACCCCATGGGATATGGGGCAGCAGTTTAGACAAATTTTATAAAACTTGATATCTGCAAACCTAGAGCAGGCCACACACACACACACACACCTGACTCATTTACCATGAAGGAAATAAATCCCTCTGCTGAAAATATTCATTTTGCTGTAGTCAGTCCCCATCTGTTTTGCCAGACCTGCTGTCTGAAGAGAGAGAGGCAGATCTTGCTGAAAGCTAGTGTATAACAGTAGGAATGTTGCTTACAGAGAGCTGGCATTTTATCATTATGAGAATGCTGCTGCATTTAAAGCCTCAAATCACTTCAGACCTACAGTACTTCTTGCTAAGAAACCTGAATTTACACAGTAATTTTCCTTAGTGAAATAAGTGGTGAATCATGGAAGCTAGGGCACAGGTAGAGCCATATGTAATAGAAAGCAGGAAAGGTTTATCAGCATCTGAACTGTTAGCCTGAGAGTCTCTCTGCTCACATTCTTTTAAAATCCATTTTACAGAGAGTTGGGTGAACATTAGACAGTTTGGCTCAAATGGTTTGCACACTGAAACCTGCAGCTTTGTTTCAAAGGGACTGATACCAATCTAACCTCTGCTTGTTCAGTTGGAGATTTAAGTTAAGCCTCTAGAAGTTCCCTCGTGAGCCCACTAGACAATTTGGTCTCTCGGTAGGAGTTCTCTCAGTGAACTAGCCACAGTAAGAGCTGAAGTATTTGCCTGCTCTTACCACCCTTTATTGGGATAGCGTGCATCTCACCATTCCCTCGCCCACTGAAGAGGACATTTGATTAATTAGGAGCAGGAAACTCTTTTTGGGTGATCTTCTAAAGAGTCAATGCAAGATGGAAACATTCAAAATCTCCTGACGGTAGTCTGAATAAACCCAGAATGGAGCAAAAGGGAGGCAGGATATTGAAAGTTCCTTTGAAGGTAAGGGGGGGATGCCTGGGCTTTCTGGCGTAAGTTGGTGGATGCTTAGGGAGGATGAAAGGGCAGGTGGGAGGAGGTGGGTTGTGCACATACAGAACTCTCAGCCTATGTTAAACCTGATAATGAACTTTGAACACAGGCTCTATTTCAGTGTGGGCAAGATTCATTGTAAGTATTTTACATAGGTTTCAATTAAAAGTAGTCCAGATGTGAATGCATGCAACACAGGAGTGACAAGACATTAGGTGGGTTAATCATATTGATAAGTTACTTTAAAAAAACTATTAGTATAAACTAAGGGCCAGTTTCCCTGGGTCCAGCCAAACTGAGTATACCACATGACCTGAATTGCGGGGAGAGAAAAGACACATTTACACACACCCTTCTATTTGATGTTATCTGGTGTTATTTGGTCATCAGTCTGGTTCCCGAAGTAATTAAGAGCCTAAGGCTAATTTACACCTTCAGGAATAATCCTGGATGGTACCCTCTGGGTACGATGGAGCACAGCCCCCATTTGGCCACAACCTCTCTCATCTCTGGCCCTGACAAGTCCCTGTGTGGAGAGAGAGGCAAGTGGATGATGTGGAGGAGAGTCTGCCAGTTTTAGCACATCAACTGCCAGGTTAGAGCAGCTTTCTTGTTGTGTTGCAGGATGGTGGCAAAGGATCTGGCCCAAAGTTTTGAAGACTCGAACACCAATATAGCTTATATTAAAAACAAACCCTATGTCACACACGAAACACACACATTTAGGATAGGTTGCAGAGCCAGTAGGTACTTGGAAATTTGGAAGTGTCAGTGCCTGTGCAACCCTAAATCTGGCTACTTGCTGGAGTCTTTTATAATAGCAAGCATTCAGCAACATAAATTTAGAGGTTGACCAGTTCCCTTAATATTTTAGGAAACATTTGTTTTTAATGTACAGTATTGTAGAGCAATTTAATGTAGAGTAACACAAAAATGAAAAGGCTTCATTCTGGCATTGATCTCTGAATATCCCAGATGAAAGACTTTGCTTGTTATGCTAAATCTAACACTAGTGTCAGCCAGACAGTCAGACTCCCTCACTTTGCTCATCATGTTTTAATTAATTTCACTTGGGACATTCACTAGGAAACACTGGAACAGAGTTGTCTGCCTTGTGTAAACAAACTCTGTTCAGTTACTCCCCGTTCTTTAAAATTTAGAAAATATGCTGCATAGTTCTGTTAAGTAGGCAGCATGGCTGGCAGCACAACACAGCATAAGATGTTTAAATGACCTTTGAAATGCCTGTTCCTAACAAGGCATGTGGCATTGATATTTATATATAGGTTGGGTGGGGACGGAGGGGCTAACACAACCCCTCCTTGTTTTAATATCACAGAATAGGGCTGGTCAATAAAAATCCAACAACAAAACCTTGTTTTGTAGAACCACTGAGGAAAAAAATCCACATATAATTTTACTTATGTATTTACTAGACTCGTATTTAACTTCCATTGTCATAGGAGGGATCGGCAACCTTTGGCATGCGGCCCACCAGGGTAAGCCCCCTGGTGGGCCGGGCCCGTTTGTTTATCTGCCACATCCGCAGGTTCAGCCAATCACGGCTCCCACTGGCCACGGTTCGCCGCTCCAGGCTAATGGGGGCTGTGGGAAGCGGCAGCCAGCACATCCCTCAGCCCGCAGTGCTTCCTGCAGCCCCCGTTGGCCTGGAGCGGCGAACGGCAGCCAGTGGGAGCCACAATCCGCCGAACCTGTGGATGCGGCATGTAAACAAACAAGCCAGGGGGCTTACCCTGGTGGGCCATGTGTCAAAGGTTGCTAATCCCTGGTCTTAGGGAACATATCATCTTAAAAAATTTCCCAATGTTCTGCTACTCCTCCATCAAGTTATATAATTCCATATACCAGGCCCTCAGCTGATTATTTGCTATTTGTGCTTCCAATATGTGCTAGATGCCTCACAACAAGTAAAAAAAAACAAACCTAATTCTGCCATGAAAATTTTTAACTTATTACCCTCCACTGAGACACCTCTTCAACTCTCACATACAGGAAGTTGCTAAAATACCTGTTTTTGTTTATTTTGTTCTACTCTGCAACATTTCCAGAAATCTTCTTTTTCTCTATTGCTACTGCCAAAACTGTTTTCCACCTAGACTACTACAACCTTTTCCTCTAGATCTTGCACACCTGCAGTCTATCCAAAATGCTTTTGCCAAACTTGTTTTCATCTTGTGCTTCAATGATTAGTCAAACTTTCTAAGGGTTCCTTCATTTGTCCTTCTTCTGCATCAAAATCAAATGCCTCATCCTCATCTGCAAGGTTGCACTCGGCTCTATCACTGCTTGAATCTCACCACTTATCTCCTGCTCAAGCCCTGCCCTCTACTAATTCTGATTCATGCTATGCCAATTTCATAGCCAATTTCTCTCACAACACTCTCTGCCTTTTCTATTTCTGCCCCTGTCACTGGAATGCCCTTCCAAATCACCAGGTAGCCCCATATTCCTCCTTGTAATCATTGCTCCAAAATCTACCTCTTTAAACAGATGCTTTAACAATATCCATATTCCACACCACTCTAAATTAACAGAACACAACAAACTAAAGGCAAATACAATTAACATAATGCAAGTAAGTGACCTCACTAACTTATTTTGAGTAAGCCTCTTTTTTTCTGCATCTGGTCATATCTAATCTAGACTATTTGGTATAAATGTAGGATATACTATTTGGTATAAATTTAGGAGTTAGACACAAATGAAAGTTAGGCACCTTTGAAAAAAATATCGCCACTAGACTTTATTCTCTATAATATATGCACATCTGTGGCAACAGAGACCAACATTTAATAGTTTCCACTATAAAATTATTTTCGGTGTTCCATTTCTCTTTCCTATAGTCCAAAAAAACCCAACCATAATATGAGAGCATGATTACTGCTGCATGCTGCACACACCTACAAAATGAACTTATTCTATACATTTCTATGCATATTTCCTCCATTTTAAAAAGTGTACAGGCAGCTAAAGGTGTACATTGATAACTGATCAAAAAATGGGACCACAAGACACCAGACTCCAGATATATTGCTGCAACATTATGCAGTACAGCTGAGTTCTCTATTACTGGTACAGATTAAGTCTTTATCTGTGTGTTAGAGATGAGCAAGTGAAATCTTTCCTGAAGTCTACTTTTCACTTAGCTTTGATGGTGAAACATTTTCACTTTGAAAAGTATGGAAAGTAGGGAACATCAGCATTCCATGTCATCTGCATCACAAAGATATTGAAGGAAAGAAGCATTTGCTCATGATATAGAAAGTGCCAATGGTGTTATAATAACTGCTAATGACTCAAAGTAATTTATAGTGATCACCATTAGAAAGTACATATTTATCTATAGCTATTATCAGTGGTACCTGAGATATAATTTAACAGAAAACAACTAACAAATATGAGAGGATATTTGATGCCACTGTAGGATAACTGTAAAAGCTTACTTCTTCATGGTAACTACTGAATATACCATATTTTGTTATAGAGTATTCCAAAGTTAGCTACAACCTTTGATCACTATATTAATGATGATAAATGTATAAATTAAAACCACATCCTCATAACATCTATTAGGATCCAACATTTTAAGTGATCTGTTTAGCAGCATTATGAGGGCTTGTCACATAAACCTTTAACAAATATTTGTTTGCAGGTAGTATCATGGTAAATTTTCTGCTGCTTAGCGATACAGTGTAAAAGAGTGTCCATGGGAGATTAAAATAACTACCAATATTTAAAGTCAGAATTCCCTGGGAAGTACAATTAGTTTTAGGAGATGAATGACATGTAGACTAGCAGCTGGAAGTGACTCATCCTATGAATATTTGGTATGGCAAATTAAACACAGAGAAAGAGAGAGAGCTGTATGAAGAAGAGAGAAAAGGAAAACAAAGTCAGGTGTTTTGTGGATTACTTACATAAAACTACTAGGTTTCAGAGTAGCAGCCGTGTTAGTCTGTGTCTGCAAAAAGAACAGGAATACTTGTGACACCTTAGAGACTAACAAATTTATTAGAGCATAAGCTTTCGTGGACTACAGCCCACTTATGCATCCGAAGAAGTGGGCTGTAGTCCTTGAAAGCTTATGCTCTAACAAATTTGTTAGTCTCTAAGGTGCCACAAGTACTCCTGTTCTTTTTTTGATAAAACTACTAGTAATCCCCCACCAAGGATAAACAATATGATGTAAGAATAGGAAAGTTAACAGCTTTTAAAGTAAATATAATTAAAACAGAACATCTACTTATTAGCTTAAACATGAAAGACAGAACTCACATTAGAGTTTCAAGCACAAAGGACAATGTGGGATATATATAAATTACCTGAAAGGCTTAATCTCTCCATTAGTTGATAGATAATATTACAAATTGTGAAATAAATACAAATTAGAATGATTACATGAACATTTAAGGGTCTTTAAAGGCTTTTTCTGGGTGTTCCTGTGCCAGACAGCACCCTCTTGTGGCTGTGCATATTACAGCAACTCTGCCTCAGTCTCCCCCATTCTGCCAAGAATCTTTTAGGCCTATGTTGGGTGGTTTCCTCTTAGGACTCCAGCCAAGTCATTCATAGTCTCTCCCCTTCTGGGGGGAAGTGAATCTGATAGACCAGGTGAAGGGGTGATAACAGAGACGACCCATACTTGCCGATAGTGTGTGTGAGGGGGGGCAAGTGAACTCAGCCTGTGTAAGCATGCTCAGGTCAAGCCAAGCCACAAATCTATCGGGGCACGTAATCCCACATGCCACCCCTCCCCAGCATGTTACCTCTGGGTGATAATCCCAAATCCCATGGAGTTGTGGTCCCTCTGCTCCAAGGGATTTTACTATCCCCTTTCCTGAGAATGGAAGAGGAACACAGGCCCACCCACTCCTCTGAATTCCAGTCCAGGGACAGTGTATTAATACAGCTGCTTAATACACTGTCCCTGGACTGGAATTCAGAGGAGTGGGTGGGCCTGTGCCTCACAATCCCTTGCTGCTTTCTTCCTCACCTCTCTTGTAGGCTTTTTCCAGACTCATGTTTTCTGATTCTCCTTCTTAGAAGCCTAACTTTCCGGTGGCTTCCTCCAAGTCTGCTGCTGAAGAAGTCTCCTCTAGAAGCCCCCCTCTGCAGCTTTCCTATCTCCCAGTGTTGTTGGCCCAGCAATTAGATGCAGGTGAGGAGATAGCTAGCCTATTTATTAACCCCTTAGTGGCAGTGATAGAATGGGGTCTATATAACCCATGACAGACTCAGGCTCATATTACTTGGGAGAATGAGTCTCAGAGTAAAACTATTATATTCCTTAAATATGTTGCTTTTCTATCTCAACAATAAAATGAGAAAAGAATTAGACATGCCCTGCAGAGGCTTTGGCTCTGATCCTATAGCAGAATCTGTGCTGGCATAAGTGTCTGCCCCTACAAATCCCATATCTAGATTCGGGCTTTGTTTGGATCAGGTTGTGGTCCAGGATCAATGGCTGCAAAATTACGAACATGAAGCATAAAGTTATGTTTGAGCTGCAATAAAGTCTGGGACACAAGAAAAAGATAGAGTCAGGGTGGATAGCAATTGATAAGTCTATTATATCCCAAGTCATTTAATATTTACTCAGGGGCAAAACATTCTCTGAAATTTTCTTCTGAATACCTTATAACTTCCCTATTCTTAACCTCTGAGAATTAACTTTTGGCATAAATAATCCACACTGGCACAGATAAAGCTTCCAATTATGATGATTCTAAGAGGTGTTTGGTTAACTCAGGGGTCGGCAACGTTCGGCACATGGCTCGCCAGGGTAAGCACTCTGGCAGGCCAAGCCAGTTTTATTTACCTGCTGACGTGGCAGGTTCGGCTGATCGCGGCCCCCACTGGCTGCGGGTTTGCCGTCCCGGGCCAACGGGGGCGGCGAGAAGCGGCGCGGGTGAGCAATGTGCTGGCCGTGGCTTCTCGCCACCCCCATTGGCCCAGGACGGCGAACCGTGGCCAGTGGGGGCCGCGATCGGCTGAACCTGCCACGTCAGCAGGTAAATAAAACTGGCCTGGCCCGCCAGGGCGCTTACCCTGGCGAGCCGCATGCCGAACGTTGCCGACCCCTGGGTTAACTTGTCATGTTAGTTATGCTATGCTCAATTAGCTATGCTCAGTATATAAAATACTCTCTCTCTTTATACACACGCACACACACATACACACACAGACACACTCACACACACATACCCACAATCTTGACTTCATAGTTACATTAAAGTGCAACTGCAGGGTGTTGGTATTAATTTCTAGAGTCCTCTTTTATCTAAGTCCCAATTACAACTTTCAGTCAGTATGGCTGGCTGTAAGACCACCCTACAGAAGCAATGCTCTTCTGCTGACCTTCCAGTTAGAAGTTAGAAACATAGAATAAGAGTAAATTCTTCTGGTACATTGTGATAAGTGTAGTTTATTAACTCCAGAAGCAAAGAACTTGCATGAACAGGTCTTGCATGAACACTTAGGAACAGCAGCAAAGCAAGGTTTACATTCAAAGAGTAACAAATAAAGCCAAGTCCCTTGGAAGGAGGTGAATTTTTCTTTAAATAAAGTCAATAGAAAGCAAGTGGGAACACCAACTATTCACACGGCTTCTCAGCTAAGTGGATTCCAAACTTAGGAAATTGGGTCAAGTTATTTGGTAGAGGGGTCTTCAGCTCTGAAATGTCCTTTCAAGTTTATAAATATTTCACTCTATTGGGCATATTGTCAGGCCTATCCGTCACCTCAGGAAAAAGTCAGGGTAAGGCCAGAAGTGAAATGTTGGGTTTTCAGGGTCAGTTCAGCTAACTGGTTAGCTGGTTAGCTTGCTGGCAGTTGCGTGATATTTTGAAGGATTAAAAATATACAATTGGTAGTATCCGAAACAAACAGAATGACATTCCCAGATGCTTAAAATGCCCTATGCTTTGCACAAGGGACTGTTCTATCGTTTGGGTATTTTTTATCATTTTCAACTAGGAACAGATATTCAATTAAATTTACCCTGCAGAACAAGAAGTCTCCTAAAGGAAAGGTAGGATTTTGAGCAGCCAGGACGATGTAAATACATCTAGAGATTCAGGCAGTGGACATCTTTTAATCATTATGTACCATGAAAATATGTATTTTAGGGCCACGACCCTTTAAATCAATCCCTTTTACGTGTTAAAAATGACTCACTTTTAAACATCAAACGGTAGCAAACATAAAAAGCAAAGACTGCAACTGGGATAATGACTAAAGTGATTGAGTTGTTTCTTGCCTCACAAGTCTTGCAAATTGTAGACAGAGCAGTAAACAGCTTTCAGCAGGAACCTCACACTTACTCAAAATTAGCCTGCAGTTCAAGGGTAAACTAAAAAAAAAAAAAAAAATACAGGAAAGACAGGTAGTGACAATTTCAACAAAAAAACATCATTTGTAAGACCTCGGGGAAGACAGGACTAAATTATCAATCCTACTGGCCTTATTCTCATGCCATATTAAATGACTAAACAGAGGAAATTAAAAAAAAATATATCTTTTTGTAGGTAGGGGTATAGGTGAGACTGATCCTTGAAGGAATGTAACTGTTGAAGAAGAAACATAGGTGTGAGGGGGAAAGGGCAACACTACCTCAAAAGGAGATTTTTTTTTTTTTTTAAGAAAGAGTTAAGTCAGAATCCCCATACAGCATGTGACTTACAAGCCTACATCCCATTGATGCCAATGGGAGTTGGGTGTCCAGTGGGATTTTCAGAAGTGCATACATGTTTACCTTTAAAAATCTGTCCCTGTCATTTCTGAAAATATGAGAAGCTCCTACATCACTTGGATGCTTTTGAAAATGTTACCATTCATCTTGACTGTGTGATATTGGCCTATCTTTCAAAAAGTGACTCATGATTTCAGATACCCAATACAGGCACCTTAAAGAGATCATATTTTCAGAAATATGAAAGGCTGAGCAACCTACCTCTGAAAATCTTTAAGAACTTCAAATGAAGCACATACAAATTAAGACCCCCTCTCCCTCTGCCCACTTCAAGATCACCTGTAAACTTGTGTAAGTTCAGGTTATTTTTAAATATTGTGGATAAAATCTATATCCTCAGCACAGAAAGGCACAGACTGCAGGCTTTGCTTTCTATATTTAAACCAGGCTAGGGAAAAAAATAGACATCAATTAAATCTCACTTCCTCAGCTAACGTGGAAACCCAGTAGAAAATCTTTAATGTTTGCATCTCACTCTGAAAGGATAGTTTTATATGGGTGGCCCTGAATCTGATTTCCACTGGCGTAAGTGTGACAGTGTGTCTCATTTCCTCCATACGTGGTGGATGTGTGGTATAATTGTTAGTTTCCAGAAAAGACGTTTACCAACAACTGAACACAGACAGATTCTTTACTAATGTGGGACGTACAAACTGGTATTTTGCCATTTGGTGTTTGGTTGACAGAACAGAATACTATTTACATGGCCCTAACCCTCACTCAATTTCTGTTACAATTCACCAGACTAGTACCTGCAGCATAAAAGAAGTTCACATATCGTCTTAAAAAAGCAACTGACTCCAGAAAAAAATGCAACATACATGTTAAGAAAAACTAACTTCTCAAGCGAGGAGAATTACAGGATTGCCATGAATCTTACCATGGATTATGCTATAAATGTCCATGGATCCAGAAAACCAACATCTGTTGCTACTCTTCCACCAGTTTATAACTTCATTTGTATTCTCCCTTCTGTAGATAGTAAAGGGACTTTGCCCAAAGTCTAGCCTGGGTGTGCAATGATAAAGGTGACACTGGAATTCTTTTATTTTATTTTATTTTCAATATCCTTCTATATACTTCTAATAAATATAGTTATTGAAGTCAACGGGGCTCCATTGAGGTTTAGCCATGCATAGCTTATTTCAGGATCCAGGACATGTATTCTAATCTATTTCATTCTGCTATCATGTTCTGTAAAAAGGATGGGTCAAAATTGGTTCTTGTATTTGTGGTTCGCTCCCACTTCCCCATCTTCCCACCACTTTAAGTTATAGTTTAAAAAGAAGCCTTTCTTTTGGTAACTGTCTTCCAAGTGTCAATGGCCTCTTTTTTTGTTAAAAAAAATAATAATAAAAAGCTGACACATAAGTTATGGGTCTAGCGATGTTGATTATAATTAAAGGTTCTCCATGAGCATCTGCCATAGAGTTAAAGATACATTTTGTTTAGCCGGGGCAGGACATACAAGTGTATGCAGTGCATATTATTGTCTGTACAGTATAATGATAAGTGTCACACAAAGTACATCAGCCTACATTAAAAAAGTAACACTACGCAGTTAAGTAGACCCCTTGACCCTCATAGAATACTTAGCATTTTGTTCATTTGTGATGTTTTATTTATATTCTCCCTCAGTTCAGATGAAATCCTGTCTTCAAATTGTAAACAAGGAAGGAAAATTTACAGTGAGTAGCACAACTTCCCTATCTCCCTCAAACAATTAAATATGTAATTTACAAAACTTTGATTACTAAAAATTTCCAGTAATGCACCAGAACATGAAATATTGTGGAAGTCATTGACAAATGGATCACTATAAACTGAAACTACATGTGTACAAATGAACAGACTCTGAAGATAGCTACCAGCTCTTGGTCACCAAAACAAGATCCAGTTAAATATAAGTAGTACTTCAGTACTTTGCTTTATGATGTATAAGAAGTACAAAGAAATGAGTGCTCCACCATAGAGATGAGGCATCAAAAGGGCCCTGTGGGAAGTGGGGAGAATAAGTGCAAAATTTGGCCCTTTGCTTCATGGATGCACGTTTAGAGTAAAGTACCATATTGAATTCTTCAGTCTCCTGCATGGGCTGTAATCAAGGTTGAAATTTCTAAATCAGTCTTAGGGAGTTAGGTCCCCAACTCTAATTAAATTTCAGTGAGAAACTGGATGCCTAGCTTCTTTAAAATTCCAGCCCCAAGCACTCAAGAGTGTGCTAAGTAAGAGAAGTGTTTCACTAAGAGCATTTTGTGGGGGATGGGGAGAGGGGGATTTGGCGGGCATGGTCACACACCCAGTTATCCAGCACACACACAATGGTTTGCAGTAAGGGGTAGGTAGTATGAGGTACAAGCCTCCTTATGAATGAATTTTTAAAACAGTAACAAGTTTCCCTGCTCCCATATCCCCCTTTCCCTACCTGTCATGCTAACCTATGACAACAAGCTGGCTGCACTCCATACTGTTGAATGGCTTACTGCTCTGCTCACACTAGACAATAACTCAATTTAGTAAGGGCAAAGTCTTCTTTTCTTAGAGAGTTCTCTTTTACCACTTAAAGACAGCCTGGCAGAGAGGAAAACTTGTGCATTTATGATACATAAGAGCCCCAAAGTTCCCCATCCCATCCCATTTCTTGTTGGGTTTTTTTACCTTATTAGAAGTGGATCATGTATAAGGTGCAACAAGAGAAACTGATTTCCAAAGTGGCATGTGCTCTAAAATGAAGATGCTTCACCACAGGGGCAGACTGCAGAAACAATCTTCCTCCATGTTCTGGACTATATTTGGTTGAAACAAACCCACAAAACCTCTCTAACAAAATCAGTACTTGATGTGGCTACTCTTAAAATCCAAATTGTTGCTACAGAAGCCAGGTATCCTCCAGTTCAAAGGTGAGTTTTTGATCATCTGACATTATGATCACCAACTCACCATATCTCACCAAGGGTTGTTTGTACTGTCCTTCCCCTTATTTAAATATTACCTTTAATTCCAACATACTACCACTACACCATTCTGCTACACAAAGGATGCATGAGGTGGCAATATGCACATCTCCACTACTTATTTAAGAAGAAATATTTAGTTTTCAAAACAACACATACAACTGTGGTAGTGCAACAATGCTTTTGCACATATTGGAGATTTTCACATAAATTTATCCACAGAAAGTCCTGACATATACCCATGCATACTAGACATTATTGCCTAGATCCTCAAAGGTATTTAGGCACCTAACTCCCATTGATTTCAGTGGATGTAAGGTGCCTACAATACCTTTGAAGATCTGGGCCTATGTGCCTGTCACGGGTCAGAACTGCAGTCATGGCTGTGCACCCCCAGCCGGGACTGCACGGCCTAGTGGCCAGAGTCAATCACTGCCCCCAGGCTTGGGGCTGCGGCTAGTATCCTGACAGGCCCAGGAATTGGCATACCTGCCTTTTGGTTGAAGGTGTCGGGCAGTCCTGTAAGGCTTGTACCTTGTCCACCAGGGGACGTAAAGTCCCTCGGCCCACCGTATACCCCAGGTATGTTACCTCTTGCTGCCCATGGTGGCTCTTGGCTGGGTTGGCTGTGAGTCCAGTTTCTCCTAGGCCTTGCAAGACCTCTGCAAGGTGCTGAAGATGTCCTTCCCATCTGTGGCTGTACACACTATGTCATCTATAATGGCAGCTGTGTATGAGTGGTGGGGTTGTAACAGTCTGTCCATCAGTCGTTGGAATGTGGCCGCGGCCCTGTGAAGGCCAGAAGGTATAGTGACGAAGTGGTACAGCCCGAACGGGGGAGGGAAGGCCATCTTCTCATGGGATGTGGGCACCCGGGGTATTTTCCAGTACCCCTTCCTGAGGTCTAGCTTTGAGATAAATGTCGCATTACCCAGCTGTTCCAGTAGTTCATCCACTCTGATCATCGGGTATGTGTCGAACAAGGATATTGCTTTGACCTTCCAGAAGTCTGTGCAGAATCGTACGGTCCCATCGGATTTAGGGACTAATACAATAGGAAACCGGCATTCGCTACATGATTCCTCCATGACCCCCATTTCCAGCATCATCCGGAGTTCCTTCTGGACAGACTCCCACATCTTTGGAAGCAGCTGATGGTTATCGTGGACCTTCTGGCCAGGAAGGGTGGTGATGTGGTGACTCACCAGCTCAGTCTTCTCCAGGTGAGGCAACAGCATGGGGGCAAAGCCCCTGACTAGCTGCCGCAACTCCTCTGGTTGCCCAGCGTCCAGTCCTACTCCAATCATGGACTTCTTTCCATCTCCCTGGCAGCTGCACTTCATAGTCTATGGACCCCACCTGCCTAACCACCTCAAATGGCTTGGCCAGTAGTTTGCACTCTGTAGAGGGTAGTAGTAACAGGACATTATCTCGTGGTTCAAAAGTGCGCAGACGCATCCCTCAATTGTAGTGATGTGCCTGGGTCCACTGTGCCCACAGGAGGTTTTCTCTTGCAAACGCTCTGAGCTTCTGGAGCTGTTCCCAGAGTTGCAGTGTGTAGGGGATTGAGCCTGAGGCCCGTGACTCCTGCTCCTCCCAGGGGTCCTTCAGTAGGTCAAGTATTCCCCAGGGTTGTCGCCTGTACAGCAGTTCAAAGGGTGAGAAGCCCATAGAGGCCTGGGGAACCTCCCGCACCGCAAACAGCAGGGCTGGCAACAGTTTGTCCCAGTGGAGTGGGTCATCCTCTACGAACTTCCTAAGCATGGACTTCAGCATCCCATTGAATTTTTCCATGAGGCCGTCCATCTGCAGGTGATATACCAAAGTCTTTAGCACTCGCATATCCAGCAATCGATATAGCTCTGCTATCAGTTTAGATGAGACATTGGTCCACTGATCAGTTAGTATCTCCCTGGGTATTCCCACCCAGGAGAAGATTTTCTCGTGGGCATCCCCCCCAGCTATCATCAGATTTGGTTGGGGGCTTACACCCCTTGACTCATGCAGGCAGGTGACTTGTTCCAGAGGTTGGCCTGAGTCCCTGGGGGGTCTCAGACCTTTTACCTCGCACCTCTGACAGCCAGGTAGTCTTCCATCAGGGTGACGGCCTCCAAGAGCGAGGTCGGGCGAAGATGTTTCACCCACTCCCTCCCTCCGGAGAGGAGGATCTCTATGAATTGCTCCAGCACTACCACTTCAGCCATCTGAGCCCCCATACGCTTCTCTGGCTCCAGCCAGTGCCAACTGTAATCCAGTAGCTTCTGGGCCATGGCCCTGGGGCAAGCCCCTGGTGGATACCACTCCCGGTGGAAATGTTGTCTGTAAGTTTTGGGGGACACGTCTGTCTGGTCAACGATAGCCACTTTGACCTTCTGGTAATCTAAAGGGTCCTGCCACTCTAGATTATGATAGGCAGCCTGCGCGGAGTCAGTCAAATATGGTACCAGGAGATTGGCCCAGTGTTCCCTTGGCCACTGCACCATGGTGGCAACCCTTTCAAAGGTGACCAGAAATGCCTGAGGGCTGTCACCAGGCCCCATCTTGGTCAGGCATCCCGTCAGGCCCCCTGCGGCTCCAAACCCACTGGCATGGGCATCCGGAGAGGGGGGGAGGGCACTCCATAACATAGCCACCTCTTGCATCAGGCACTCCTGTTGGGCCTGGTGTACGACGGACACCTCCCACAGTAGCTGTTGCTGCTGTTCCTGCTGCTGGACCAATTGCTGCTGTTGCTGAAGTGCCATCTGTTGCAAAAGCTCTGCTGCTGGGCCGCCTGCTGTTGCTGGCTCTCCAGCAGCCATTTTAGGACTTTCTCGGTTTCCATTCCCGTAGGTCACTAGGGCCAAAGTCAATCACTGCCCCCAATCACTGCCTGTGCGGCCTAGTGGCCAGAGTCAGTTACTGTCAGGATGGGCTGCCACCTCAGGGTGGGCAGCAGCCAGGATAGTGGGACCCGGGTCCTCCCTCTCCACTGGGTCCCAACCTAGGCCCTGTCAGTGGCAGAATTGCCTGCCACCAGCTCGGCAGGGATCTCGCCGAGCTAGCCTCCAGTTGTCCCACCAACTCCCCGCAAAAACTTCCTGGATTACTTCCTACCCACTTCTCTGCATCTCGTGGCTTCCTAGTTCCCCCGGTTCCTTCTCCCTCAGTCACATCCAGCACCTGGGGGTTGAGGGTTGCTGTCAGCTGGCTGGCCTCCGCATCGTGAAGTGCCCATGGCCCTTCAGCAGGAGCCAGCCGCACACCTCCTTCGTCTATGGCAGTCTGCGCAGATTGAGCCAGGCTGCTCCCTCTTATACTGGTGTTGCACTTTGAGCATGTCCAGTAGGGCCGTGGGGGCATGGCTTCCTCAGCCCACAGTGAGGGGTTAACCCCCGCAGTCCCAGTGCGGGGCATGCACACCCTGCCACGGTGCCTATAAACAGGTTTGCACAATTTTGCTGAGGCAATTTAAGATTTGGGCCATAATGTTTGCATTCTGCTGTATTTGTGAACTTGTTTACTTTGTGAATTAGGCAAATGAAGCTTGCTGACTGTGGTATATAGTTTTGTGTGACTTAAATTAAAGGAGGAGATTAGTGCTTGTTTCCACAATAAGGACTGATTTATAATTAAGTATAGAACTGTTATATACACAGTGTTTATGGATGCTGTGTAGGAAAGAAAGGTCGGCTGTAATCTGAAGTATCTACAGGATGTGCTGCTGAGTTATGGCTTTATTTATTTGCTTAGTGTTGATAAGAGAAAATAAAGATGCATTGGAGTTTAGCCCATGTTACTAGTCATTGTATGTTGGCTGAAGAATGATAACATCTGCCACTAACACACACACACAAAAATACAACCATATTTCCCATTCTTGCAAATCGTGTCTTGAATAGATCTCTTCATGTAATACTTGGCATTTTCCTCAGCTGTGATGTGTCTCAGCTTCAAGACATCCATGTATCCCATTAAACGTGTTTCAGCCCCAAAGCATTTGATATCCATTGTAAGCCGATAAACAGCCACACTGCAATTCCCCCACTGAAGAGACAAAGATATCAATTACAATATGGTTACATGTGTATAACACCACTGTAAAGACAGATAAGTCGGAAACATCATTTATCCATGAACAATTATTATCACAGCATTGTAAACAATATTGATAAACAAGGATGTGCAAATTGCTGTAGCCCCAAGGCATCAGTAATTTGAATGCTGACAAGAAAGACAGGTTGTACCTCCCTATTTAGTCTAAGTTAAATAAAAATGGTTCATTACTGTAGCAACCTCTGAGATACAAGAAAAGCCATGGGTCCAACTAAAAGAGAAATACTCCCTTGGGTCGCGTGTAGGCAAATTCCAAGTGTCCCATTGATTTGAATAGGAGTTTCTCACATTTTCTGAGTCTTTCTCATGGGGATGCTGTTCAGCAGTCTGCACCATACTTCTGTATGCAGAGAAGCTGAAATACATGCCAAGTAAACTTCTGCACATAAGTCACTAAAATTAAAAATGTAAAATCATTACCTTCTCTTCCTGAGCATAAGAGCCTGGAAGATTCCAGTTGTTTGTCAGTTGATCAGCTGACTTAAAAGGGTGTAGGATCAGAACCTAATCCTGTAAAAAGGTACTTTGAGGAGGACAATTTACTAAAAGAAAGATTTCTGTGAACACCAAAGAAAGTTCCTCAATTAGTGAAAGTTACCATAACTCCACTATAGTCTATTTACCCAAACTCCATTCAACAACCTAAGGAAAGTTCCTATTTGTTTCTTAGGGTATGTCTACACTACTAAATTAGGTCGAATTTATAGAAGTCGATTTTTTAGAAATCGATTTTATACAGTCAATTGTGTGTGTCCCCACTTAAGACAATTAAGTCGGCGGAGTGCATCCACAGTACCGAGGCTTGCATCGACTTACGGAGCATGGCACTGTGGGTAGCTATCCTACAGTTCCCGCAGTCTCCACCGCCCATTGGAATTCTGGGTTGAGCTCCCAATGCCTGATGGGGCAAAAACTTTGTCGCTGGTGGTTCTAGGTACATGTTGTCAGGACCCTTCCCACCCCACCCCCCGTGAAAGCAATGGCAGACAATCGTTTCGCGCCTTTTTTCCCATCCACCGGATCCGCTCAGCCCGCTGCCTGCCTGGATGATCAGAACCCCAGGCAGGCAGTGGGCTGAGCGGGTTGGCCTGCTGCTGTTCTGGGGCTCCGTCCACCGGCTCCTGTCAGCTGGGGTCCTGCTCAGCCCCGCTCAGCTGGCAGACCTTGGTGAGGTCTATCGGGGTGCCTGGACAGACGTGGCTATCCTCCTCTTCATCGAATGGGAGTGACTCCAGGTCATTCTCTTCCATAAGTTTCGTCTCATGGAGATTCAGTCCTGCCTGGAATATCATGCGAGCTGGAGACTTCTGCCTCAGGCTGCTCTCCCAGCCGGCATTACTGTGCGGTCGCACCTACCCCAGCCTGCCCCTTGCTCCCATGGCTCATGAAGCCTGGACAGTAGGAAGGAGCAGTTCAACTTGTGGAATGACAAATCCAGAACGAAATATTGCACTCTATGGGCCACGTTAAGATTATTTCAGAGTCCTAGATAGCATTAGTCCCTATAAAAGGCTTCATGAAAAATTTCTCCCGCCCCTAACAAAAATGTTAATTCATCAGAGCAGCTGAAAGGGTAAGGAACCCGGGACTATAACTGAGAGAGAGCTTCCATATTATTTAACTCATAATTGATATAATTCAAAGTAAAATTTCACAGCACGGTCTGTTCTAAGACTAAAAATGTAGGAGGGGAGTCAGAAAAAGGAACAGTGACCAACAGGTTTCAAACTGATGATGTTTTGTGTGTTACATGAATGGTGATCACCACTACACTACAGGGCTTTCATGTGTTAGGTGAATGTGATAACCACTACACTATGGGGCTTCTCTTTTTTTGCCACAGACTTTGCCAAATGCACAGGAATGTTTTCTCTAGCTACAGAAGCTACCTAAGGCAATGTCTATATCTATGGCCTTCCTGCTCACAAAGCAGTCATGCCCCTGCCCAAAGCTAACACAGCGACCTGGCTCGGGCAGGATCGCTAGTGAAGCATGATACTTTTGCCATTAAGCGAACACATCAATTCTTTCCTGGCCTCTGCCATTGAATGCCTCCATGCATTACGCTGTGCCCTATCAGTGCGGGAGGACTGCATGAGCTTGGAAAACATGTCATCGCGAGTGCGGTTTTTTTGCCTTCTAATCTTCGATAACCTCAGGGATGGAAATGATACGGGAATGTAGAAACATTCTGGGGGGACTGCATGGTCACCTGTGCTGCTGAGTGCCGCTGAGTTCGCCACGCTGGCCAAACAGGAAATTAAATTCAGAAGTTCCTGGGGCTTTTCCTGTCTACCTGACTAGTGCATCTAAGTTCAAAATGCTGTCCAGAGCGGTCACAATGGAGCACTCTGGGATAGCTCCTGGAGGCCAATACCGTCGAATTGCATCCATACTACCCCAAATTCGACCCAGTGATGTCGATTTCAGTGCTAATCCATTCGTCAGGGAGGAATACAGAAATCGATATTAAGAGCCCTTTAAATCAAAAAAAAAATGGCTTAGTCGTGTGGATGGGTGCAAGGTTAAATCGATGTAACGCTACTAAATTCGACCTAAACTCGTAGTGTAGACCAGGGCTTAGATATATGTAACTACCTCTTCTAAGCCCTGTTCTACACTACAAACTTATGTCGGTATAACTATGTTGCTCAGAGGTGTGGAAAATCCACACCTCTGAGCAACACAGTTATATGCACTGAACTCCCAGTGTAGACAGTGCTATGTTGACAAAACAGCTTCTCCCATCGACATAGCTACTGCCTCTCAGGGAGCTGGAGTACTTATGCTGATGAGAGAAGCTCTCCCATTGGCGTAATTAGCATCTTCACTAGGCACTAAAGAGATGCTGCTGCACTGGTACAGTTGAGCTGCTGCAGCACTGTCAGTGTAGACAAGTCCAAGTATCTTGGTTCCTACCATCCAACACTTATTCCAAAAGACTGGCTCAAAGAGAATAAGAGATGAACATGTCTGTGGCTAGAACACAAGTAGTCATGTTATCCAACAGCAATGTTCTATAAGTGCATTTTTGGGGCAGGGAACATGTTTGTACAGTGCCTTGCATAATGGGATGTGCTCTATCCATAAGCTATAGAGTTGTTTAATAGTGTTATTAAATGTAGTTGCTGGGCACATAAAGTGGAAAACCCTGCATGTTATAACAGTGATTCATTCATCCACCAACACTCAACCTACAGCCACGTCTAATGCTTATTGAACTAAATGGGAGCCTTCAATTCCCTTCTGGCATTCCAAAGACCATACCATCTTACTATCCACACCCCAATACCTTGCTATACTGCACAGTATGAGCCTGATAAGTGCTGGAGACATCCCTCCCCCCCAGGTAAAATATTTATTCGCCATACTCAGTTTCAGCAAGTACCTTGAAACTTATTTTCCTTTGACTCTTAATGAACCCTTTCATCACATTCACCACATCAGTATCTGATATTTTTGGACCATGTACTCTTCGCTTAATTCAAATACCACCACCCTGAACTAGACAACACAGGGTCTAACTTCTCAGCACCTTTCTGCTGCATTGTCTCTTGTAAAAAGAGTTGTGAGTATACTGTATGGAATGTCCATTCCAAAATCAAAGCTAAATAAGAATTCTTTAAGTCAGTGAGCATGTCTTAAGGCCATTCCAAATAATTTGCTTAGTGCAAGATGGATTTTTTTAAAAGCTATGCTTGATTTTTCAGCTTTTGTTTCCTCTTTGTTTCCTTGATTTCCCTACATTTCCCATCTGTAAGTGGCAAAAAAAAAAAAAAAAAAAAAAAAAAAAGAAGAAGGGGGGATTGGATTCAGATCTACTGATTCTCATTCCAGTGCCCTTAATCATAAGATCACCCTTCCAAGGGTAAGGCTAGAGGGTTGGTCAGAGTCATTAATGGATTTTTTTGTTTTAAACTCCCCCCTTCTTTAGCTTGAGTACACCCAACTGATTGTGTAAGCAGCCAAAGGCTGTTTTGGTAGTCCTCAACTTTATGAGTAATAATGTACATTAGCTAGGTGTGGACATGTCTCTTGTAATTTTCTGCTTCTTTACTGTTTATGAAAGAGGTATATAACATTTCTTATGATCTTATTACTGAATTACATTTCACTTTCTATCTAAGAAATGTCCCCAAATATCTTACATTGCACAGTATAAATGCCAACTAAATGCTGGATGAATTATAGTGTTTCTTTTGGTGTCCCTGCAATTACAATACCTATCCTGTCACTATAGTAACTATAGCACAAGTTATTTGCTATGCCTCTTGTGCAAAGATATAACTTATGAACCCTTTACAAAGGAATGCAGTTAAGTCAGAAAGGAGAAACATCATTAGAGTCCCAGGACTGCATAATAAAGGAAACAAAAACTTATTGTTTACAAGCCTGTATAGTTTGCCTTTCAAAACAGAGTATGTGAATTTTGCTTCTGAATAAAGGAGATGCCATATATAACATTTTTTTCTAGATTAAGAATGTAGGAAATAATGAAAAGCAGAATCTTATTGTGAAGTAGCATATGAACCATATACTCCCATCATTCCAAGAATGGATCTCTTACTCTAACCTACAACAAAAAAGCCTGGTTTGCAGACCAGTGTCAGGAACAATTTTATTTCACAGCCCAGCATAGAGGTTGTGGATTTAATTGGTGTTTTGTCAGCAAACAGTGACTCTGCAAGAGGTTGAATCTAAGAGAGATTCAGGTTTCTGGAGAAGATAGACTTATGACAGTGTTTCTCAAACTGGGGTCACCACTTGTGTAGGGAAAGCCCCTGGTGGGCCGGGCCAGTTTGTTTACTTGCCCTGGCCGATCCACACAGTCTACCTGTGGAACTCCTTGCCAGAGGATGTTGTAAAGGTCAAGACCATAACTTGGTTAAAAAAATAACTAGATAAATTCATGAGGATAGGTCGATCAATGGCTATTAGCCAGGATGGGCAGGAATGGTGTCCCTAGCCTCTGTTTGCCAGAAGCTGGGAATGAGCGACAGGGGATGGATCATTTGATGATTACCTGTTCTGTTCATTCTCTCTGGGGCACCTGGCATTGGCCACTGTCAGAAGACATGATACTGGACTAGATGGACCTTTGGTATGACCCAGTAGGGCCATTCTTATGTTCTTATGTTCTATATACAGAATAATTTCCTATGCACAACATGTATTGCACATGTCTATATAAAATAATTATAATAAAATATTATGTATATAATTATATTATATTAAAGGGGTATAATTCTATCTCCAGATCTTCCAAACCAAATAGTTTTTAAACTAAAGATATCAGAAACGTCCTCCTCCCAATAACAGATTGTGGGAGCTGTTTCTGAACAAGGTTGCCAATTCTATGCTTTGGATGTTTATACACTTTCACTGTTAGAAACATTGATTCATGCCTCAGAACAAATAAAACTATGTTTTACAGTGCCTACCATCTGGTGGGGCCCAACTTATTGTGCTGTGGGCTTGAAAATAAAGATGCCAAAGTACTAAAGAGTCACATAATTACCTTAGTCGGAAAGTGCATTGTGCACACAAAAGAGCTGCAGGTGCAAGTGCTGAGTGTAACTCACCAATTCTTAAATAAAATAAAAAAAATGCGGAGTTGGCAGAGGCTTCATAGCTAAATGAGAAGGGGGGGAGATGGGTCAGGGAAGTAGAAGTCCCCCTCCATTCCCTTTTTGTTCTAAAAGAATGGGGAAATTGTATTTAGGGGAGGTAAAGGGCTACTTTAAACATGGGAGTGAAGCAAAAAATGCCCGTGGTTTCTTAAGCAACTTAATTCAAAGACAGTATAACTTAACAAAACTACCTCAACTTAGACATCTAAGACCTTTTTCTGTTTATAAAAATGTGGGAGGAGTGTATACATTCACTGCCTTTCTTGAAATGTAGTCAATCTTGGGATTATGGGCCAGAATAATGGACTTGGTTTGGAGGAATGTTGAAGTCAATGGAAGCTGTTGGGTTTCATTGCCACTCAGGATCAAGCCCAGTGAGGCTGTGGTATAGATTCCAGTTATCAAAGATCACCCCCTTGTCCTCTCCTGAATTCTTGGAAATAAATCAATATGCAAAATACCCTAGAAATATCAGGTGCAGAATTTGAGTAACAGGATTCTTTTGATTAAAGCTATAGATCGGTGTTTCTCAAACTGGGGTCACAGCTTGTGTAAGGAAAGCCCCTGGCGGGCCGGGCCAGTTTGTTTACCTGCCCCGTCCTCAGGTCCGGCTGATCGCGGCTCCCACTGGCCACAGTTCGCCGCTGTAGGCCAATGGGGGTGGCCAGTAAGTCCCTTGGCCCATGCCGCTTCCAGCAGCTCCCATTGGCCTGGAGCAGCGAACCGCAGCCAGTGGGAGCCGCGATCGGCTGGACCTGTGGACAGGGCAGGTAAACAAACCGGCCTGGCCCGCCAGGGGCTTTCCCTAAACAAGCGGTGACCCTGGTTTGAGAAACACTGATTTATACCTACCCTTTGCTTCCTATCTTTTAACCAGTTACCAATTCATGAGAGCACCTTCCCTCTTATCCTGTTGCAGCTTACTTAGTGTAAAAGCCTTTGGTGAGGGACCTTGTCAAAGGCTTTCTGAAAATCTAAGTACACGATAGCCACTGGATCCCCTTGGTCCACATGCTTGTTGATCCCCTCAAAGAATTCTGCTAGATTGGTGAGGCATGATTTCCCCTTACTAAAACCATGTTGACTCTTCCTCAACAAATTATGTTTATATATATGTCTGACAATATTGTTCTTTATTATAGTTTCAACCAGTTTGCCCAGTACTGAAGTCAGGCTTATAGGCCTGTAATTGCCGGGATAACCTTTGGAGCCCTTTTTAAAAATTGGCGTCACATTAGCTATCCTCCAGTCATCTGGTACAGAATCTGATTTAAATGATAGGTTATACACTAAAGTTAGAATAGTTATATGTGTTCAATACAATATAATAATATCTTAAAAATACAGAGATAGTTGCTCTAATGACAGCTTCTCTCTCATTAATATTATTCAACACAGAGAGAAAACAAAGTATCTTGAAGTTTTATTAGAATTAAATTAGTTATATTTATATTAATTTATCTCAGATTTGGGAGTTATATTTCATGTGTGACTTTTTCATGTCTGGATTTTAGCTATAACTAAACACTAACATATCTGAAGTTTTCAAAGAGAGTGGGAAGCCACACAGATGTTACATTTTGGTACATGCCATAATATGTTTGTCGAGGGATAACACCAAGTCATCACACATATAGGGAGAAGAAAAATACCTTCCCTGGTTTTTAAATTATGTAACTCTGGAATAAAGGAGTGGCTCCACTACATGTGGGGAATACACTAGTCATGCCTTTAAAATGGGGTATATGGTTTGAACCACTAATCTCTCCTATAATGGAAGATTGTTTCCCCTCATCCACTTTGTAATATAACTCTTAATCCCCCATGAATCTTAATCAGATTAATATTTGTTAAAAAATGTGCAAATTGAAAAAAACAGCATCAGGCCACACCTCTGCTGCACTCAATCTCAAATTTGCATAAACACTTCTAAAGTGGGGGTTGGGGTGGGAGGAGAGCCACATTCAATGACAGGACAATCCTTTGTCCACTATTCAAAGAAATTAAAGATAAAATAGTAAACCTGAAGAACAAAAATCAACTCCCCCCCACCCAAAAATGTCTTTTGCCATTAGAAAAAAGTGAATAAATTAACCTGATGAAATTCTAATTTGTTAACAATGTAAAGAGTGAAACAGTATAATTACCCCTGGAGTCCATAGCTTTGGGATAGCTTTTTCCACCAGAATATTCCTTCATTCCAAGGCATACCAATATATCTCAAATAATGGCATACAAGTTGGTGGATAAGTATTACCAATGCTGACTTGTTTTGCACAAAATTACACAGCTGGTTAAAATGAGGTAAGATTATCATACCTATACCTCATTTGCTATATACCCCAGGCTCATTTATTGAGCACTGCCTAACCTGGGAAGTGAAAGAGGAAGGGATCCTGCCAAAATAATAGTAAGTGGTCATACAGCTGAAGGCTAGATCCTCCGCTGGTGTAAATTTGCCTGGCTTCATTAATGCTAGGAAGCTATTTATACAAGCTGAAGTTCTGTCAATAAACTATAACATGTATGCACAAGGAATCAGAAACAAGGTTCCATATGGAACCTTAATGTTGGTATTTAATGTTTTAGTATCGGAGTTCTCAAAATGGTTGTCAGGACCCCTCAGGGGGTTGCGAGCTGTCAGCCTCCACCCCAAACCCCACTTTGCATCCAGCATTTATATTGGTGCTAAATATATGAAAAAGTGTTTTTTTTATTTATAAGGGGGGGTCACACTCAGAGGCTTGCTGTGTGAAAGGGGTCACCAGTACAAATGTTTGAGAACCACTGTTTTAGTACTTCATTTTGCAAACATATTTTTTTTTAAATACAGTTTTGCTATTTTTAAAAGACTGGAAAGTACAGTTTTTATAAACGATAGTGACATAAGCTGTAGAACTATTAACTAGATGACTTATTCACGTTGACTACCTCACCTACACTCCACCTAAAAATCCATCCTGATAAGCCACATACTGCTCAAAACAATTGTCATTTTTTTTTTTAAAAAGGAGTGCCAGGGAAGTTTCCTTCCTTCCACGTAAGTTTACACTGATCTGAGAAGCATAAAGGCCAGTATTTAATTTGGCCACAATCACAGGTTTAAATGTCAGCACTATAGCTAGTAAGATACTGACAAAATAATTTGTGATTATTAGTCCATAGTTTCAATTTGAGATTATTCAAGCACTTTAGTATCTGCAAACTCAATAACTCCAAAAAGGGTCTCTATGTATTCATTGAGTAAGTATTAGACTGACACTAAGGACTCAAATGGCCTATTTCAAAACCTGAAAGTCAGATACAGTACATTGCAAATAATCAGTATCATCTTGTGATATTCACTGAATATCTTCAAACATATTCAGACTATATTTACAAAAATGACTAGTTTGAGAATATTTTGCAGAGCCAGAAGAGCTAAAAAAAAATTCAGCTAACTTCACTTGTACTGTACTTACAAAAGAGAGATCAAAAAAGTCCTCTTTAAAAAAAGAGAGGGCTCAACCATTCCTAAGCTTTTGCTTGTTAACAATATAGCATATGCATAATGGTATGGTATGGTTTTACCAGCATATTTTAGGAATGACCTGTTTAACTCATTCATGGCTTCACTATACATAAATAATGGAGCCATTCCAGACACAGCATGATCAAGCCTTTGTACCACATCAGATGAGCTGTGTTCCATCATCATGAATAGATACTTTGCCCTAGTTATTGAAATATTTTTGTATGATTATAGCCTATTGTTATAACAAGATCTCCTCCAACCCTCTCCCTCCCATTCTCTCATGTGTGTGCCTACACACATCCCTGTCATGGAGCAAATGTGCCCTGTCCCTTCTTGGGACAGGGCAGGATGGAGTAATTACTTCCTTGCAGTCGCATCTTTATGACCACCCCTTGTGTTGGGGCAGAGCTGCCTAGTGATAAAAATCAGTTTAGCTACTCTCTCTCTCTCTCAGGTTTGTGTGGCCTGATGGCTAGAATTAGGGTAATGGTCTCTTCCCACAGTGGCCCGGGTTAGTATGGCTCCCCAGTTCAGCCGGGGTGTATTGCCTTGTGGTCAGATTCAATATGACTGCCTGGTTCAGCAAGGTGGTATGGCCTAGTGGCAAGAGTCTGTAGGGCTGCCCGCTATCTCAGGGCTGGTTAGCCCAATGGCCATAGTCAGTCTAATGGCCCACTCCTGTGGGGCTGTTTTGCCTAGCAGCCAGAGTCAGTATAACTTCCTGATTCAGGAGGACTGTGTTGCCTAGTGGCCAGAGTCGCTAGGGCCACCCTCTATCAGGGCTGTGTGGCCTGGTGGCCAGAATCAGTATAACTGCCCCTTTTCATAGAGCTGTGTGGCCTACTGGCCTATCAGGAGAGTGGGCAGGGGTGGGTGGTGGTCGAGTAGGGGGACCCGGGCCCTTCCTGGTCCACTGGCTTCCAGCTCAGGGCCCCTTCAGTGGCATGTGGGGAATCTGCCTGAAACACGTTGACTCCACTCAGCACAATAACTAGTCCCGCTGAGCTACTTCCTACTCTGTTTCTGATGCAGCAGTCCCAGAGTCTCCGGGGTCTCTGGGCTCCTCGTTCAATGTGGCTCCCAACAGCTCCATCACTCCTTGGGCGTCCCCTGGAGTCTCAGTGTCCCTGGCTTCCGCCGTATGGGGCTTGCACGGTTCCCAGGCTGGAGCTTGCAGTGTGTGTCCTCCCTCTTTGGCCGTCAGCCCTGAATGAGCCGAGCTGCTCCCTTTTATACCTAGTCTCCAGCCAAAACATGCCCAGCAGGGCCGTAGGGGCATGGCCTCCTTGGTACAGAGAGTAGAGTCAACCCTCACAGTACCAGTGTGGGGCAAGTGCTCCACGTCACACCCCCATACAATTTTTTTCTATTTTATTTACAAATTGCATACACAGTGACATTCTTAAAGAATCCTGCCTTATAAGCCAACTTCCTGGAGTCTTAAGGGGCTGTCCCAGAGTAAATTCAATTACCAAATACAGTTCCGCTCCAACTATTAGATGATTATATCCATTAAGCAATGTATTCTTATCAATTCCGTGGCCACACAAGGAGACAGTTCTCTATTAATACTTTGACCGAAATTGGACAAACCAGCAGGAAGAGCAGAAGACTGCATGCAGCTGAAATTTAGGGCTTGCTCCAACAAAAGGCAAGAGGTGAACTCCTGCCTTCACTGAAGGCAAGACTTATTGAATTAAGTGGGACCAGGATTTCACTCTAATTACTGCTGCTACCACAGAGCCTGCTCTGAACTCTCCCCCCCCCCCACCCATCTGATTTGTAACATTGGAAGTCACCAGCTTGTGCTATTACTGGTAATGCTAAGTTGTTTTAAATGGACACAGGTTGGATCCTGGAGAAGTGCCAAATTTTGGCTGTGATGCAGTTTTTCTATGCTAAGAATATCACCAGTAATATCACTAGGAGACTCTCTCTGAGTAAATCCAGGTGTCAATCAGAAGCACACTTACTGAACTTCAGGACCAAAGCTCTGAGGATGGCTCAAGTGTGCTGACCTCTCATGACCTCTTCTGTTGAAACACAAGATAATATCCACTTGTTTAAGAAGGAGGATCACTAATTCAAGACATTCAGAGTGAAATCCTGGCCCCTTTAATTCAAAGGCAAAATACCCGTTGATGTCAACAAGGTCAGGATTTTACCCCAGAACTTCACCTTCTGCTGTTAAGGCCTATGAACTAAAAGGGCATCTGTTATCCTCACCAATAATTAGCTCTTCCTGTGAAACTCACTTTTGAGCTGAGATTCCAATAAAGGTATTCATTTCAATTGTAATGAGTGACAGGAGAAGGAAACTGCAAACTTAGACTAATCCAGTGCATTTATTCCTAAAGATAAAGCTAACCTAAGAATCAAAAAACTTATCTTTATTCATCTTTAATTTTCTGTGCTTTATTCTTTTTCCTGCCTCCCACATTTCTAAAATCAACTTTTTCTGCAAATAATAAGGTTCTTATAATTACATCAAACACAGTAAATATGAGATTTCTAATTTCCCCAACATGTGGACTTACAAGGAAGCCCTGTAAATACCAAAGGTAGAATTAAAACTCAGTAATAAAGTAAGATTTGGATTTTTTTCCATCTTTGTCATACTTCCACTGAAATGTCTTAGATGTACTTGCCTGCAGCACTTGAAATTACATGTAATAATATGGAAAGAAAACAACAAAATATTCAGAGGAGGTTTGGAGGCTCTATAGATTACACACAGGTAGTGTACGCATTTATAAGAACATTTTGAAGACATGATTAAACAAGACTTAGTCTCTTTCAACTCAATAGAAGCTTTATCAGAAGCTCTCATATTGTGTTTTATAATCTTCTACTGGCACTGATTGGCGTTTTGCTGACTTAAATAATGTGCTCATTTTTTTAAAAAAATACACAAGTCACTTTGTATGGTTCAGAAATAGCACAAAAGTTTGTCATGTATTCAAGTCATTTCCTCCTCAACTTGTGAAGCTGAATAAGAAAGCCTAATGACTGTGTGAAAGAATAAACAGATATGCTAGATAATTCAACTAGTTAGCATCATCTCTTAATATTGGTTTAGATTAGGTAGTATTTTTATAGTGACAGTTTTTCCTAGTTATTTTACTTCTGATTAAGAAAACAAAGTTTTTGAAGGAGCCTAAGAGAGTTAGACACTCATTTTCATTAAAATGCAATAAAATCTGATTAATTCCCTTAGGCTCCTTTAAGAAATAAATCCTGATTACATCAGAATTCAGGTATGTATACACATGAATGATTTTATTATTTGAAGTTTGTGGATGGAAGAAAGACAATGACACTGGCTATCCAATTATATTGTTTATTTCAAGGAAAGCTGAAAAATATTTGTAAGATTAATAAACTTGTTGTCAAGCTACTCGGACTCAATCCACCATTTCCCTATTTGTCTTAAAATGGTTTTGTCTCATTTTTTTTCCACAAAAATCCAGGTTGTCAGGTTTTATGATGGGCTCTGAGACAGAATAAAGGGAAGATGTTTGGACTAGTGTATATGGTTGTTAGAAGAACAGGAGTACTTGTGGCACCTTAGAGACTAACAAATTTATTTCAGCATAAGCTTTTGTGGGCTACAGCTCACTTCTTCAGATGCATAGAGTGAAACACACAGACAGAAGATATTTATACATACAGAGAACATGAAAAGGTGGAAGTACACATACCAATTGTAAGAGGCCAATCAATTGAGATGAGCTATCAGTAGCAGCAGAAGAAAAAACTTTGAAGTGATAATCGAGATGACTCATAGAAGGTGTGAGGAGAACTTAACGTGGGGGAAAAAAATTCAATTAGTGTAATGACCCAACCATTCCCAGTCTCTGTTTAGACCTAAGTTAATTGTGTCTAATTTGCATATTAATTTGAGTTCAGCAGTCTCTCTTTGGAGTCTGTTTTTGAAGTTCTTTTGTTGAAAAACTGACACCTTCAAGTCTGTCACTGAGTGATTAGAGAGGTTCAAGTGTTCTCCCACTGGTTTCTGAATGTTATGATTCCTGATGTCAGATTTGTGTCCATTTATTCTTTTGCGTAGAGACTGCCCAGTTTGGCCAATGCACATGGCAGAGGGGCATTGCTGGCACATGATGGCATATATCACATTGGTAGATGTGCAGGTGAATGAGCCCCTGATGGTGTGGCTGATGTGGTTAGATCCTATGATGGTGTCACTTGAATAGATATGTGGACAGAGCTGGCATCAGACTTTGTTGCAAGGATAGGTTCCTGGGTTAGTGTTTTTGTTGTATGGTGTGCGGTTGCTGGTGAGTATTTGCTTAAAGTTGGGAGGCTGTCTGTAAGCGAGGACTGGTCTGTCTCCCAAGATCTGTGAGAGTGAGGGATCATCTTTCAGGATAGGTTGTAGATCTTTGATGATGTGCTGGAGAGGTTTCAGTTGGGGGCTGAAGGTGACGGCTAGTGGCATTCTGTTATTTTCTTTGTTGGGCCTGTCCTGTAGTAGGTGGTTTCTGGGTACTCTTCTGGCTCTGTCAATCTGTTTTTTCACTTCAGCAGGTGGGTATTGTAGTTTTAAGAATGCTTGATAGAAACCTTGTAGGTGTTTATCTCTGTCTGAGGGATTGGAGCAAATGCGGTTGTATCTTAGAGCTTGGCTGTAGACAATGGATCGTGTGGTGTGCCCTGGAAGGAAGCTGGAGGCATGTAGGTAACTATAGCGGTCAGTGGGTTTCCGGTATAGGGTGGTGTTTATGTGACCATCGTTTATTAGCACAATAGTGTCTAGGAAATGGACCGCTTGTGTGGATTGGTCTAGGCTGAGGTTGATGGTGGGATGGAAATTGTTAAAATCGTGGTGGAATTCATCGAGGGCTTCTTTTCCATGGTTCCAGATGATGAAGATATCATCAATGTAGCACAAGTAGAGTAGGGGCGTTAGGGGACGAGAGCTAAGGAAGCATTGTTCTAAGTCAGCCATAAAGATGTTGACATACTGTGGGGCCATGCGGGTACCCATAGCAGTGCGGCTGACTTGAAGGTATATATTGTCCCCACATGTGAAATAGTTGTGTGTAAGGACAAAGTCACAAAGTTCAGTCACCAGGTTTGCTGTGATGGTATCGGGGATGCTATTCCTGATGGCTTGTAGTCCATCTTTGTGTGGAATGTTGGGGTAGAGGGATTCTACATCCATAGTGGCCAGGATGGTGTTTTCTGGAAGATCACCGATGGATTGTAGTTTCCTCAGGAAGTCAGTGGTGTCTCGAAGATAGCTGGGAGTGCTGGTAGTGTAGGGCCTGAGGAGAGAGTCAACATAACCAGACAATCCTGCTGTTAAGGTGCCAATGCTTGAGATGATGGGGAGTCCAGGATTTCCAGGTTTATGGAAAGCAGCATCACTTGCCCCATAACCTAAGCTGTGCTGAACACAACGCCATCAACAGCCTCAGGAACAACTCTGACATCATAATCAAAAAGGCTGACAAAGGAGGTGCTGTCGTCATCATGAATAAGTTGGAATATGAACAAGAGGCAGCTACACATTCTACAAGCCATTATCCTCTGATCCCACTGATGATTACCAAAAGAAATGACACCATCTGCTCAAGAAACTCCCAGAGAAAGCACAGGAACAGATCTGCACAGACACATACCTAGAACCCCGACCAGGTTTATTCTATTTGCTATCCAAGATCCATAAACCTGGAAATTCCTGAGGAAACTACAAGAGAGACTGATGAACTCGAATTAATATGCAAATTAGACACAATTAACTTAGGTCTAAACAGAGACTGGGAATGGTTGGGTCATTACACTAACTGAAGTTTTTTCCCCCCATGTCAAGTTCTCCTCACACCTTCTATGAGTCATCTCGATTATCACTTCAAAGTTTTTTCTTCTGCTGCTACTGATAGCTCATCTCAATTGATTGGCCTCTTACAATTGGTATGCGTACTTCCACCTTTTCATGTTCTCTGTATGTATAAATATCTTCTGTCTGTGTGTTTCACTCTATGCATCTGAAGAAGTGAGCTGTAGCCCACGAAAGCTTATGCTGAAATAAATTTGTTAGTCTCTAAGGTGCCACAAGTACTCCTGTTCTTTTTGCGGATACAGACTAACACGGCTGTTACTTTGAAACCGATGGTTGTTAGAGAGTCTCAAGTGTAGAACCACTGGAGAACATTGAAGTTGTGAGAGAGATGCCACTGAATTGGAGGAGTAGGGAAGAAATGAAGGGAATAATGGAAACAAGTTTGGCCCTATTTAGGTCCGCTACAAACCTAGGTATTGTAAAGTGTGCTGACCAATAATGCTGTTCTTCATTCTCTTCATTCCTTGGCAGTATGATTTATTTTTACCAGCGAATAAAGAGGAAGCCCACAGCTGATACTCTCTACCTTTCTTTGAGAGTGGAGAGAAGCTCAGTAGTTTAACACCCATTTCTGTTTTTTAATACATAAGGTAAGAACATTAATAACTTTAGTAAACAAAAAAGTTTCCCTTCTCCCCTGTCCCCCAAAGGAAGAGTATTACACAGTATTAGGAAGAAACAAACAAAGGTTCTAGTTTAATATTTTAAAGAGTAAAGAAGTTCACACAAAAACATAGATTTGTTAGTCTTTGTTAAAAGTTACAGTGGACTAGAATGATATGTTGCCTTCTCCCATCTCAAAGTGAACTCATATTAATAAAGTGTCTTGGTTGGTTGATAGAGAGTAGTGTTTGCACTATTTTCATTAAGTGAAATGAGCCCCCACACTGAAGTGATCCCCAAGAGCTTGTCTACACTAAAAAGCAGTATCACTTTAACTATACCAGAAAAATAAATGGTAGCCCACCTCCCAACCCACATCTGATTGTAGACTTGTATCATGGTGATGATAGTGGCTTCAGAATTTCAACAGATGAGAATACACACAGATATAGATGTTTTCATTAAAACCACCAATTCCAACTGGATTTTACATACTTAGGGTCTAAGAAAAAAAAACAAAAGTTATCGGCAAAAGCTTATGAGTTCAGTAGGCACATAATGCCATGGGAAAAGCAAAGTTAAATGAACATTTTATATGAGGGCTACTAAGATGACACAAAATATGTTTGGTTATTCATTCAAAGTTCTACTGATATTCAAGATGCTTGACAATCAGACTTAATTTACTGTACTTGTCTATTTTGCTTAGACAAAACCCACAGGTAAAAGAAAAAAGATGATTTGCATGTTTTGCCATTAACTGGAAGGCCTACTGGTTTTTTTTTTTTTTTTTTTTTAAGCCTTTGGGATGGATACATTTTTAGAAAGAAAAAAAATGGAGTTTCAGTTTTGGGAGTTGTTCTGGCATAGAGGACTCACCCTCGGTGCATCATGGCTGGGCATGGCATAGCAGGAGCTCTTCCTCTAGCTGCTTCTGATAACATTCCCCTCTTGTTATTCATCCCTCCAGCCAGGTCACTTATAGTTCCCCTCCCCCTCTTCTGGGGTAACCAGAATTCCAATAAACAATAGGCTCATGGCCTCAATCTAAGTCTTTGGCCCAAGTTCCAATTCATTAGTCCTACCATCCCTGGTCTCTAGAGTATTCATATCCCCTTTTTATGTGGTTAATGGGGAAACCCAGGCCTTCCCTGTTCTCTTAGTTCCATTCCAGGGGCCCTGTAATAAGCAGGCAAGGTCTCTCAGGCTCCCTGCTTCCTCCCTGAGCTTCTTTCTACATCAGCTCATCGACAGGACTTTCCTCCCAGCCCCTTCCCAGGTTTACTCAGTACCTGCCTTCCTCATGTTCCCCAACATCTCACTCTCACCTATCCTATAGGGTCATGCCTATTCTGCCTGTACCCCTTACAGAATTCCTTGGAGTTCTCCAACAAATCCCAAGCCCAAAAGTACAAATTTAAGTCACGTTCACCCCTCCCAGGCTTAACTTTAGTCCTTCACCAGTCTTCCACAACACTCTGCTCCTCAGCTTAGCACCAACATCCCATTACTGCCTCCCTGGAAGGTTGCCTCTAGTTAGAGAGCATCCCCTGGAACTTTCTCCTCTCTCCTGACTTCTATCAGGCCATTTTCAGAGAACTCACAGCTGCCTACCTGCAGGTTCTCTCTCTAGCTCACCTTTGTCAGTCCTTTTAAAGAAATCTGACTCCTTCCAGGTGAATCTGTTAATTGACCTACTTAACACTTCTCCAGATCCCTGTGGATGAATTCACCTCTCAAGCTCCTGTTAACCCTCCTCTCTAATGCTACACTACAGCTTACAGTGTAGTTACAGCAGATACTCTAAGCTAAGAGGAGAGCTCGCCCATCAATTTAATTACTCCAGCCTCTGCAAGCAATGATAGCTATGTGGCTGAGAGAAGCTCTCCTGTTGAAATAGCGCTATCTCCACTGGTGCTTAGGTCAGTATAACTTATGTCGCTCAGGAGGGATGGCTTATTCACATCCTGAGAGACATAAGTTATACCAACATAAGCTTACTGTGGACGTATGATCCTGCATTGATTATAAATACTCAGTTTATTGCCTGGTTGGGTATTAATGTGATTTCTAATAAAGTACAGTACATCTCTGTACTCTGTTGTATTTCCTCTACTAAAGAAAATCACTAGTGTTTGCACACTGTCCGATTATGTCAAAAGTAATTGCTGAGAAAGTGTCATATGGGGTGTTGTAAGTAGCCCATAACATGAGATAGAAATGGCAATGAGATGCTCTCTGTTTCAATTGACATAGAGGAAAATACTGTAAGCGTGATCTACTTTGTTTGTCATCATTTATCATGTGGAAGAGGAAGTAAAACATATATTAACATATTTCATAGCTGATTCTCAACTAGGAAAGTTCTGAACATCTAGAAATACAAAGAACGTAAGATTGGAAATACAAGCCAAATATAACACATTTAGATTAAATTTGGAAAAACATAATCTAATTGAATAACACAATCAATAGGATTTAGAATGCTAAGAAGTGGTGATATAGAAAAAGACAGCAAATTAAACAACTTTGCAATGAGATACGAATGCAAAGAGGCCCTGTCACTTTTAGGCTGCATATAAGAGGGATATTGGCATGCAGTAGAGAAGCAAGTGTCCATCTCTAAAGGGCTCTGGTGTGACTGTTCTGTGATGTTGCATTTCATTCTGGACAGCAGTTTCCAGAACATGTTGAATGGGCAGTTCAGTATTTGGGAAGAAGCTGCCTCTGCTAAATAATGTTAGTGTTTAAATGATTTCAATTATGTTTTGACATTTACACCTTACCCCTATGGATTACAGCTGTGGAGAGATGGTCAAACTTTTTTTATGAGACTTTTCATCAAAATTTGATTTTTTATTATAACTCCCTCAAAGTTCATGCTGACTTTACTTCATTTTTAAATTAGCTTTTGAGCTGATTGAAACTTTTCAAAAAGTGAAATTTCAAAAAAGCAGAAAAACATTATTTAACAAAAAAAAGTTTTTCATGAGTTACACTGCTGTGTGCTCCTGAGCACAGCTTTCTACTAGTTTAAATTGCAATGTCTGAATCTTTTCAATGGAAGAAGGTAGATATTGGGGGAGCAGGGAGGTGTCAGCACAAGTGAAATCCTCACAGCATGGCATCTATGATTCTTCCCCTCATGCCTATGATTTTCTCCTGATATTAAAAGTGATTTTATGTATTTATTTTATGTAGAAATATACTTTTTGTGTTCTCTGAATCACTCAATTCCCATCCCATACAAATGATAGGCAGCAACTCCTGTCCCTATCACACATTTTGTTAAGCCAAGGCACTATGGGCTGATTTAGGCACTAAACTCCACTCTGGATTCTCAGCTGTGAACCCTCTCCTGGAGTTAGATGTGTAAGCCAAGTCAGTTCTTTCTACTGAAAAAATCAGAGAGTGAAAGACATCCCTCTGCCCAATCTCATTATAATCATCACCCAGGTGGATACAACAGTCTCCTGAACTGTGGAAGACCTGTTTTCAAATCCCATCTCTGTCTGATTTGAAGCAGGGATTTGAACCCAAGTGTCTTACCTCCCAAATGAGTTCACTAACCACTGGGCTATTGAATATTCAGGGGAGCAGGGGATCCACATAAACCAGACAACCTGAAAAAATCCTGACCTGCTCACTGGTCTATGCAGATGTCTTGTGTCAGTCAGGCAAGCTCTGTGCATGCCTATCAGATCTGACCCTGAAGACTAGATTGGCAGTGAATGTCTAGTTTGAGTATCCCTCCAATGTTTAGGCACAAGTTAAGCACTGAGCAGCCTGGAGGTGTCAGGACTTTGTGTATGACCACCGTTGGAAACTTAGCCGCCTATGGGAATTTAGGTGCTTACAGGGTTAGGCGAGAGCTGAATGGTGGTTTGAGGTTGTCAATAACATCTAAATGTTGGACTTAGGTGCTTAAATCCCTTTGTGAATCTAGTGCCATGTTACTCCTTCCCTCTCCCCAAAGGAACATTTATTTCTGTCCTGTCACCATTTTATAACCAGCTGAGGGAATTTTACTCAAACTCCAAAACATTTTTTAAAATGATAGCCTTCAAGCAGAGACAAAACATGCAAAGTATTATTTAAAAATATACATTCACAAAATTATGATCAAATGAGAAGGGTCAGATTACAATTCAAACAGTTTGGTAGCTAGCAATAGTGAGTGCAACCAGGTTCCCACTATAATAAGTACACCTTTAACACATATTTGATATGAAATTGGTCTGTTTAATATGTTATTTTCCATTTCTCATTTCTATCAGGCATATAATCTAAAGATGCATGTATGTGTATATGCTATAATCTGTGCTAGTCATGGTGTATGCTCCAAACCTACACTTTTTAGTTTCCTCCAACAAGCAATGACTGCCTAGGTTAAGTATACCTATGTCAACCAATGACAGACACAACACTTTTTTCCAGGTATAATCTGAAAGGTGGTAGAGTGTGTGGCCTGGATATTTTTTGGATTAACAGATGTAGTTCTTTTATGAATGACATCATATTCTCTAATAAAAACTTAGTTTTGCTGAGGACTGAGGATATATTATCCAGGCCTCAAGGTCTCTATTAAAGAAAACTATATCATTTATAATATTTTGGCATGATCAAACATTATTAAAACTTTTTAAAAGTGAAATATAACAGAATTAAATTATCCTTAAATTAAAAGGCTGTAATATTGTGTGCTCACATCTTTTATTCTTCTCTGGCTCTGACAGAGTAATCTCCTGATAATATTTTAATAGATAGATTTCCAAGCCAGTTCTTAGCAGAAAGTCAAAATCTACATTGTAATTTAGATACATTATAGTTTAACCCCCTGGAGGCTTTAATTATCAATTTCTTTTTTACTGGATATCTATGTTCTACTTTGGTTCACATTTCCATTATGTTAATGAATGGGTGACTAGATGCAGGGTATCAATTTGCTATATAAGAACTATACTTGAGAGCCTTTTCAAGTTCACATAAAGCACATTAGGGAATCTTGAGGCAGCAGTAAAAACAGCACAAGTACAAAAGTGCAGTTTCGGAGGTTTCCCATGTTTCCTGCACTCATTTTCTCTACATTTTAGCTGCAGTGTTTAGCAAAGTCTTAATTTGCAAAACTGAAGGCCAGATAGTGCCCTTTTAACTCACACAGGGAGAGTACATTGTCTGCAGAAATCCTCCTCCCCGGGCACAAGGGGGTGAGCCTAATCATGCTCTGCACTATTTCCAAACCTCAAATAAGACTCTCTGTGGATCCATGCGTGGGGAGGAGTGACAAGCTTAGAAGATAGACGTAGAGCCTCTTAATTTCTCCCAGCATTCATTGCAAATACAAGAGAAAAGTCAACACAACCTCTAACTGCACTTCCTCAGGACCCTCTCTCACAGATCTGATGGACACTTTCCAGACTGCAGTGAGGGAATCCAAATATTAAATCCTATATGCCCTTAGCTTGGCATTGGGTACAGTTTAGGCAGTGTGCCTGGTTTTGGACCTCCTGGCAGGCACTCCAGGTACAGACCTCATGTCTGATATCCCTCTTAGCAGTTTGGACCTCATGGCCTCTATTACCTAGGCCCTGAAACTAGTGCCCTCTCTGCCAAGGTTCCTGAGTAGCTCTTTCATGTTTCCCAGAATTCCACAAAAATTGTGAGTCTACTGGCTTACAGTGTACTTCCTCAGGGGTACGTGAGAATGAAAGCAAACAAACAGATGTGCACAGGATTCTAAACACCATTACTCTTTACTTAGCATGATAAAAACTTCATTTTTTACGCATCTGAAACTATTTGGCCTGACTTAGTGAATAATTTTAGTTCCCCACTGTCACATTCTTCATCAAATTAAAAAGTATTTGACTGGAAATTTGCACCTAGTAATAAATAGGAGTATTCTTATGAGTATCGGTTACACCAGGGGTCAGCAACGTTTGGCATGCGGCTCACCAGGGTAAGCACCCTGGTGGGTGGGGCCAGTTTATTTACCTGCTGACATAGCAGGTTTGCCCGATCGCGGCCAATGGGGGCGGCGGGAAGCTGCAGCCAGCACATCCCTTGCCCGCACCACTTCTTGCCGCCCCCATTGGCCCGGGACGGCGAACCGCGGCCAGTGGGGGCCGCGATCAGCCCAACCTGCTGCGTCAGCAGGTAAATAAACTGGCCCGGCCCACCAGGGTGCTTACCCTGGTGAGCTGCGTGCCAAACGTTGCCGACCCCTGGGTTACAGGATAAGGACCTCAGTTTTACTTTATGAATAATCATAATCCCTAGTTGCTCACTCAGCTGGGACAAGAAATAATTCTGATCAACACCATCATCAACCATCTAGTTTCCATTTTTGAAAAAAACTTTAAATTTCTAGTTTTATGTTTATGAAGAAAAACTTAAAGTCAATGTAACAGATAATGCAGATGCTGGACCATGTGAGAGCAGCTGTTGTTCTTACAGTCTCAAGCTTGAAAGTTCTATTCACTCTGTATCATTTCAAGGAAATGGAAAAGGAAAAAACAAAACAAGGAAAGGAACAGCTGCATACAACAGCACCTGCTGAATACCATGGGCATCTGGCTCTCCCTTCGCTGGGGCATTTGGGAGTGCAAGTGAAGATCAGCAGCTCCTCCCCACTTCCACAGCTGACCCTCTTCCCTTCCTTACCCCTTGGTCAGCTGAGGCCTGGTCCAAAAAAAAAAATGCTCTGCTCCCCTGCAGACTACTCCTGATGCAAGTCCAAGCCTCATTATTGTGCCCAGCTCCGCTGGTCACTTCCCCATTCATAGAGAAGAAAACAGGAGGTATCCAGCTCCTTATCTTCCTTCAGTAAGGTGACAGAGCTCAGCAGCTGGGATGGCCTCTTTACCTATCCAGCTGAGCATGCTTAGTCAATCCTTTGGTCTCTACACAAGAACTGGTCCTGCAAATGGAGTATCCAGTGAACAAGTGGGGCACCTGACGTCAGGGGATGTCTTGAAATCTGACTGGGAGACAAGGGCTGAGACAGCTGCTACAACTTGGAAAATATGATGCAGAAACAGTAGATTTGGTGTGGCAGGGGAAGTGGAATCAATTAACTGTGTGTGGAGGAGAAAAGAACTGATTAATTTGGTGTGTGAGAGAGAATCAATGAATCAGAGGATGATGAGTGCAGTCAACATGTGGAAATCCTTGCCAGAGGATGTTGTGAAGGCCCAGACACTAACAGGGTTCAAAAAAGAAATAGATACGTTCATGGAGGATAGGTCCATCAGTGGCTATTAGCCTGGATAGGCAGGAATGGTGTCCTTGGCCTCTGTTTGCCAGATGCTGGGAATGGGTGACAGGGGATGTATCAGTTGATGATTACCTGTTCTGTTCATTTCCTCTGGGGCACCTGGTATTACCCAACCTCAGAAGAGAGGATACTAGGCTAGATGGACTATGGGTCTGACCCACTATGGCTGTTCTTATGTAAACTTATAAGTAAATAGAGTGGTGACTAAGTGGGTAGGATATGATGGAGTGTGGGATGTGAACAGTGAGAGGTGTGGCTGTGAGTTTCAGACAGAGTTGTATGTCAGTGCGGAAGGTTGTGAGAGGGAGTGATCAGCGTAATGTGTTCATATTTGAGTAAGGGGGAAAAGTGGTTTACTCCTCCAGCTGCCACTTATAAACACATTACATCCATGTGAATCATCAAAATGAGACTACTCACAGTAAATTGTGTGTAAATGCAAAATATGATTGCATGCTGTCCGCTCCACTGGGCTACTTGAGCTTGTCTCCCTCTTTGTGGGGCTCACTCTGCTAGGTTTCTTGGCCTTGACTCCTTCTTGACTGGGAAAAAAGTGTGGTATTTCCCAAATACCATCCACTTGTGGCACCAAAATGAGACATCAGGTACAGTAAATTGTATCTGAGATCCCCCTTCACCTTTCTTACAGAAAGAATTCAATTGCTAACTCAGATAGCCAGTGATAATAATTTAGGTGTCAATACCTTACTGAAATAAATGGGGCAGTTCACACTTGGCAGAGAGCCTGGAACAATAATTCTGAGGACTCACACAGACATCTTCCGCATCAGTTACAGTGTGTCAAATATTTGAGTTTTGTTCCACAACCATAACAGCTAATGGCTTTCAATTTTCATTAATATTATTCTGGAGAAGAAACTAGCTTCAGAGAGGTACAGTGCATGGTACAGTGCATAGATATGTGCCATCTGTTTTCTAGTCTACTGTGTAAAAGTCCAGAGGTGTATATGCATTCACATATCAGTTTATGTGTCCATATCTGTGTGAAAACAAGTGGAGGGAGGGATAGCACAGTGGTTTGAGCTTTGGGCCGCTAAACCCAGGGTTGTGAGTTGACTACTTGAGGGGGCCTGTCATAACTATAAAGGGAAGGGTAACAGCTATCCTGTGTACAGTACTATAAAATCCCTCCTGGCCAGAGACTCCAAAATCCTTTTCCCTGTAAAGAGTTAAGAAGCTCAGGTAACTTGGCTGGCATCTGACCTAAAGGACCAATAAGGGGACAAGATACTTTCAAATCTTGGGGGGGGGAAGGCTTTTGTTTGTGTTCTTTGTTTGGGAGTGTGTTCGTTCTCGGGACTGAGAGGGACCAGACATCAATCCAGGTTCTCCACATCTTTCTAAACAAGTCTCTCCTATTTCAAACTTGTAAGTAAATAGCCAGGCAAGGCGTGTTAGTTTTCCTTTGTTTTTCTCAACTTGTAAATGTACCTTTTACTAGAGTGTTTATCTTTGTTTGCTGTACTTTGAACATGAGACTACAGGGGAGTCCTCTGAGCTCTTTAAGTTTGATTACCCTGTAAGGTTAATTTCCATACTGATTTTACAGAGATGATTTTTACCTTTTTTTCTTTAATTAAAAGCCTTCTTTTTAAGAACCTGATTGATTTTTCCTTGTTTTTAAGATCCAAGGGGTTTGGATCTTGATTCACCAGGAGTTGGTGGGAGGAAGGAGGGGGGTGGTTAATTTCTCCTTGTTTTAGATCCCAAGGGGATTAGATCTGTGTTCACCAGGAGTTGGTGGGAGGAAGGAGGGGGGATGGTTAATTTCTCCTTGTTTTAAGATCCAAGGGGTTTGGATCTGTACTCACCAGGGAATTGGTGAAAGGTTTCTCAGGGCTTCCCAGGGAGGGAAAAATTGGGAAATGGTGGCAGCGGAAACAGAGCTAAGCTGGTAGTTAAGCTTAGAAGTTTTCATGCAGGCCCCTACATTTGTACCCTAAAGTTCAAAGTGGGGATCCAGCCTTGACAGGGCCACTTAGGGATCTGGGGCAAAATCAGTACTTGGTCCTGCTAGTGAAGGCAGGGGGCTGGACTTGATGTCCTTTTGGGGTCCCTTCCAGCTCTATGAGATAAGTATATCTCCACTAAATGTGCAGCAGTTGGACATATTGGTGTTTGTAACTTCTTGAACTTGTTAGGGAATTTTTGCCTGAGCTGGTGATTTTTACAAATGTTATGCACCTATAAGACCTGATCTCAGAGGTGATCAGTGGGGTTACATAGAAGTAAAACTTCTATATAAAAGAGCATGCCTATTATGCATTGCCCCCCGGTGGTCTAACATAGCTCTGTGGTGCCTTTCCTTGATTTCTCCTTCACAGGGTCCCTGGAATAATACATGGGCTTATGTTCAATCACAAACCTCCATCTTCGGGAATGGTTTATCAACATAAAAATAAACCCAAAATAAAATCAAACCCACAATAAAGTATTTGGCCCCTTGTCTCCCATTCGTCACAGTCTCTTCCCCTGGAGGTCTGTCTGGCTCCAAGCATCTTTGTTATGCACAGTTTTCAGCCCTCTTTCTAGGTCAGGGGTCGGCAACGTTTCGCACACGGCTCGCCAGGGTAAGCACCCTGGCGGGCCGGACCAGTTTATTTACTTGCTGACGTGGCAGGTTCGGCTGATCGCGGCCCCTACTGGCTGCAATTCGCCATCCCGGGCCAATGGGGGTGGCGGGAAGCCGCGGCCAGCACATCCCTCGCCCACGCCGCTTCTCGCCACCCCCATTGGCCCGTGACGGCGAACCGCGGCGAGTGGGGGCCGCGATCAGCCGAACCTGCTGCGTCAGCAGGTAAATAAACTGGTTCGGCTCGCCAGGGTAAGCCAAACGTTGCCAACCCCTGTTCTAGGTCCTGCTCAGTCTCTCCCCTTGAGGTTGCACAGGCCTCTCTCTTGAACCTGTGATTTCTGGACTCTCAGGCTGGTCCTCCAGCAGCTTCCCCAGCTGCTTCCTTCCCAAGCATTTTCAGCAGCTTAACAACTGCTCTTCTGTGTCTTTCCTAGTTCTTCATCCACTCTAAAAAGGACCACAATTTTAAGGAGGACACAATAGAACAGGTGTTGACTGACCACAAGTCCTTGCTCCCTTAAAGGAACAGTCACTGCTACATGCAATGGTGAATCAGGCCTGCAGCATTTTTCTTCCAAAACCAAGATTTTAAGAAATCAGTGCTTAACATTAAATGTGAATTTGAATATAATTCTAGGAAGCCATTATTCAATCTTGGCCAGTAGCCTATGCACTTATGATGCTGCAAATAAAGGAATGGCAATGCTATAACAGAAAATCTCTGGACGTAGCTACATGTTTGAAAGAAAATCCAAGATAGTCTTGTGAATCATCAGTAAGGTTTATGCTTCTTAGCCTGGCATTATTTCTTTATAAAGTGTGGCTTTATAAAGAAGAAAATAAGATTCTAACATACTTATTGAACATTGAGTAGTTACAGAATAGAAAGTAACATTAAACTCAACTGGACTACTCACATAAGACAAGTCACTTATATGTTAAGTGTGTACAATGTTTGATTCAAAGTAGAGTCCTAATACTGAAAGCACTACTAATGTGAGCCATCCTGTTGACTCATGAATTAGGGTCAAAGTCCTTCAATCTTATCTTTCTCCCTCACACACACTTTGGTCCAATCCTGATCCAAATGAAATCAAAGAGGAATTTTATCATTAACTTAAATGGACACAGAAATGGATGCTTAGCCTGTAAGCACAGAATGATGGAATAGGAGAAATGAAAACAATATTGTGGTGCATCAGGAAGAACATCTTAAATAATATAATTTTCCTCAGGGGTAGTTACGAAGTACTGTAGTCATACACATTTGGAATGCTGAAGGCCTTTTTCTTATAATTCAAATATGCAAATCGGTTTGTGTGTAATATTTATAAGATATTGAGACACCACTTTATACAAATAAACTACAGAATTTTACTGGCCATATGCAAACTTGAGGTTTTGTATTAATATCAATTACAAAATTATGTAAAATGACAATATGATGTTAAAAAGCCAGAATAGGTTAACTCCTACAGTCTAGGGTCTCCAGCAATAATGTTAATAATAAAGACAACAGTTTCATAATCCATAAAGCATACAATTTCAATTCAGTTTGCCACTGACAAAAGTGGACTACATGTAAATATGGCATACTTTCAGTTATCCAGATTCCCTTTATCTGAAAATCTGAATACACAGTGTGTTCCCAGTGTAGTCCTATTGTAGTTAATACTACTTCCATTTATATAATTGTCCAGGTAGTCAAAACTTTTGAATGTCCCCCCGGGCCATTTGGATGAACTGGAATGTACTGTAGAAATTACCTAGGAAATTACACGAAGGCTACATCTACACTTGGAGCTAGAGGTGTGATTCCCAGCTTCAGCAGACATAAAAGTGTGCTTCTTCTCATTGAACTAGTGTTCTAAAAATTGTAGTGTACCCATGGTAGCATGGGCCTAAGTATTTACTCATGTAATCTAAGAGGGTTTATATTTGGGGAAGTTGGCCCATGCTGCTGTTCATCATTATCTGTGCTACAGCTGCTATTCTACTATTTAGTGTGTTAGCTCGATGGCAGCTCATGTGAGTATGTCTACCTGAGCTGGAAATAACAAGCCCCAAATGTAGACATAGCCAAAATTGTGAAGCCTGATATACGAAAACTACATTTCAGCACCTTGGCCAGCAAACAACAGAATTTGCAAGTATATCTAAACTGGTGCAGAAATGTATACATTTACCTCCTTACGCCAGCATGAATTATTGGAAGTATCAGGGACAGGGAGAGGAAACAGTATTGCTGACACATCTTTCATTATGGGTCACCAGTGGGAGGAAGCAACTTTAAAGTGTCCTCTGAAAGTCCCTTTTGGAGACGCTGCTTACGGGATGTGTGTGATCAGCTTCAGTCTCTGGCCAACCTTTCATTCCCATTTTCTTGCTAGTCTTCTTCTTGTCAATTGTGCTGGACTCTATAAACTTCCAATCAAAGTGGATGTTGAAGACACGTTTCCTCCTTCAGATTGTATGTCCTAAGAAATTCTGCTTCTCAATTTCTCTCCTGGATAAAAACCTTCTGTTTCCTTCAGGTACCTGTAGCTTTGCTGTGCTTCTTGCCCCTCAGCTCCCTTTCTCCAATATCACTTATGCCTGCAAATCTATCCATCACCAGATCCTTATAATTGTCCCTGTAGCCACATTTGCTTAAATAGTCATGTATGTCTTCATCTCTTTTCTATTAATTCCTCCAATTACAGCTGCCAAGCCTAAAGCATGCAGAATGCTGCTGCCCAGGTTCTCATACGTTTAAATGTACAGAAATTAAGCAAGTAGACACTAAACTCCTGATCAGCACTGAGGTTCACTTAGCAGTTTCAGATTTAGAGGAAGAACAAACAAAACCAAAAAGCCAATGTAAGACTTGTTCTCTGCAGATATCAGGAAGGAAAAGAAATTTCAAATAAGTTCATGTCCGGTATAGATAGGAAAGTGCTATTACTGAAGTTTGGTGTAAATACTAGTTCTGTGTTGTATATTCCCAGTAAAATCTATCATCTCTTAAATTTCATCCTCCTAGATAAAGCACAGCTACATCATCCCATCCCCATACAACCCTACTGCACCATATTCATTTCAGGTCAAGTTCAGTATTGCCTCTTAGTAATTTCTCAATGATTTTTGCTCCAGAACTCCCAGACTTTGTCTTCTTTTGATCTCCAGATCCATCTGGCTGTTCTTCTTTCTCTTTTTTAATATGAAATCTTTCTCCTTTACAGCTTCTGTTACCTGAATTAGGTCTCCACCTCCTAGGCTCTCCATCTTATTTGGAATCTCAGCAGAAGACAGTAGTATTTATTAGCACTCTCTCCGTTTTATCCAACTGCTACATTCTCATCTTAGACAAAAAGCTCTTTAGGGCAGGGTCTGTCTTTTTTCCTTGAATAGCACAATGGGGTCCCGGTCTATGATGGGGGCACAGCTATACTACAAATAATAAATATAATTCTATAATTATTATGTCTGCAAAGTATTGGTGATAAATTGCTATGAAAGAAAAAAGCTATATTGTATTGTACAGTGAAAATCAAGGCCAAAAAAAAATGTTTGTTCTCCAAATCTTGAAGACATGAGTTGTAGTTGCCTAGAGTTTGAGAAGGGATCTTTTTCCCATTAAACACATGTATTTCAATCCTGATTACATTCTAGTAAATACTCAATTATTTTCCAACAAAAATGCACATTTACAATCACTGTATATCACTTGCTAGATTTTCAGTGATGGGCACAACAGGTGCACTTACAAAAATTATGCATGTTCGTTGCAGTGAAAGAAGGCACTTGTACATGAAAATTGAGTAGCTCCACTTGTAACTGGGAAAACAGTATTCAGTTTGTGTGCAAATCATGGTTTCATCTATGCTCATTTATGCCACCTGAGAATCTGACCCATGTAGTTTCCACAGTTTAAAAAAATAACTAATTTTTGCCCCAGTCTGTTACATTCACAAGTTCCCGCGTGGGACTGAGAATCTTAAAGTGTCCAAAAAAAAGCACTTTAGAAATGTCGAAGCAACACTGATACCATCTCCTTGGAAAAATTCCTTTTTAAAGACAAATATGATTGATTCATTCAGCATTATATAAACAAGGCATTTTCCTATTCATCATTTTTAAATTATGCAAATGCCTGGCATCATTATCATTAGTTGGAAAGAGAAAATGTATTTGCTCAAATTTAGTTTTGATGGTATCTGTGCTTTCAGGATTTTATACTGTCATTTAAAAGATGTCTTTAATGAGTCACACTTATCAAATATTAATATATGTACCAGGTCTACAGAACAGATAGCCCAAAATTAGAAAGTACTGTAGTGTTAAATTGAAATTCACATAGTGGAAGACTTTCCAGAACATTTAAAGAAGATAGGGAGGTGGGGGGAGAGGAAGAGGGGGTGTAGATTATAGGAATAATCTACTTGCTTGTATATATATATGTATTCTTATAGTTTAAATATTTGGTTTATTGTAATAGGTTTATAAATTTGTATTAAAAGTAAGTTTGGCTGTAATGCAAGAGACCTATAGGCCATATCCTGTATGTTAAGCTAAAGCAAAGTTAGCACATCTATATTAAGACTTTTACCCAGGAAAGTAAAGTTGACCATTATCTTGTTATTCAAATATATAAAGTACCCCCGCCTATATCTAAGACCTTTACCTAGACCAACAGACAATGAAGAATGGCATTGAGTGGTTTTCAATGTTGTACCTACAGACTTAACAAGTACACCACAAGAGACTGATGTGCGTACATACCTGTCATCAATACGTACGTACATATTAGCCTATGGGGTAAGTGTACCCTGAAATTTCTGTGGGTGAGGAATGACATTTGGGCATAATAGGAAAGATTTCTGGCATTTGCCCTATAAAAAGAAGTGACCCACCTCAATAGAGTACTCCATTTCTCACTTTACTCTATTCTCACTTACTTATTCTATTTCTATTCTATTGACGATGACAGCTATACTTGTTCTTCTTAAACTTTAAGTTTCAAAGGAACTAGGCTCAGCTTGGTTTCCCTAAGTTTTATTCTTTGTTTATTAGGTTTTGATTTTAAGTTTAAGTTAGTCAAGTAAACCCTACTTTCGCTTTAATAGCTCATAGCATTAGCTTCTTCTAAGCACTGCATCCCTCACTCAAGAATTGAGAAACCTGAACCGCAAGGCTGTTCCTGTGTCTCTTGCCACCAGGTTATCAAGGAAGGGTGTGAGTATATTAACCAAAGCTTTGTTGCATATAATACTATATTAGCATATGTATTTTGAATAGCAGTAATGCAATTGTAACTTTGTAATTCTGGGTATTTTACCATTTACTTACTATTATTGATTTTAATAAAAAGTCTTTAACACCATTTCTGTCTCAGTGTGAGCTTCCTGTCATACCCCCGAGGGTTCTTTGTAAATTCTGTGGAGCCTGATTCAGGACAAGAACTTTTATCTTCTGATCAAACAGATTGGCGAGCCTAAAAGCCATACTAATTAATATTGACGGTAATAAGTATTAATATTATTAATAAATTAAAATTAAATAAAATAATGTAATACATTAAATTCCCATATTATGCAAATTAATATTATCGGTACACCCTAAATCAGGCTACAGGGAGAGTGGTTGTACCACTCAAGTGGCACCACACAAGAAGGGACTCTTCTTGCTGACCAGGAATAGGTTTTTAAGGGGAGGAGAGGGAGGATATTGGGGGCACTGATCCTGTGGTACCAAAACCCCATGCAGGGGGTGTGGAGCACCAGCTATCCATCCCCTACCAATCCAGATGAGAACCCTGCACAAAGACTGTTTACTTGGGCTTTGCACGGGGGATGGAGAGGAGAGAAATATCACCTTAATGAAGATTATAGGTCCTATTGACAATATTTGCTATCTTCAGATTTACTGCTGTTAATCAAATACAAATATTACTCATATAATTTGAAAGTTTATAATAGTTGCATTAATTGAATTGAAGGGCACAGTGTATGCTGATGAGATACCAAAATACACAGTTCTTTTTTCCCCCCTCTCTATTGTAGTTGAGAGAAATGGGGGCAATACTGTAATTTTCTGCAGTATTACAATATCAGTAATGCTGGCAGTTTGATTCCCTTTAAAAATTTCTTTTTAAAAAATCCCATTATTCTGTTGCAATATTTCTCCAATAATCATTGCAAATTTGAATGCCACTAAAGTTGTTCGGCAACTCTATTTATGATTAAATTAAATAAAACCATGCAAATGGCATTTCACTCAGAGCTAAAAAGTTAATTTCTTGGAACTCTTGCATTCAATAATTCTAGTCATTTTACAGACAAGAAACAGAACGTAAGTCTGAGCACATCTTTGGAGAATAGGACCTTATGGTTAAAGAAGAGCTCTTACATTAATATATTGTTCAGCTTTCTTCTGATGACTTCCACCATCAGAGTTCCCCAGCAAAGTCAATAGAAATTTCAGACCTACGATACACACTCTTTAGAGAGATCCTCAAATTGTTGATGAGGTTCAAAAATAATGTTAGAATGATTGCTAATACTCCACAGCTCAAGTGGCTCTTTAAAGTCATGTTGCACATGGGACATGAGAAGAAGAAGCAGCAGCAGTCATATTAGACTTCCTGACATATGGTATAGCATTCTTGGGCATGTGTGCTATACCACATGTATATGACATTGTACAACTACATTCTGTATTGTGCTATTATTAGATTGGAATTAGATATACTAATGGTCCTTAGTGCTTCCAAAGTACAGAATTAGGCCTATTTTCCTCAAATTTAAGAGACTGATGTATAATTGCCTATATTTATTAACTTAATCATGATAAGCATTTGCTTAGCTCTTTCAGACTTCAAAGCAATGTACAAACATCAATGAATTAATCCTCACAACCCCCTTGAGAACTAGTTAAGTGCTATCCCATTTATGACACTTGGAAAACAGACATATGGGCCAACTTCACTTGCACCTTAACCAGGTGCAGTGTTGCTATAGTCAATAAAGTGACATCAATCTACTGCAATGCTGAGTTTAATTGGGAAAATGTTCAGGGTTCGCCACTGATTTGTGAGACTCAATTTTGGGTGTCCAACTTGAGATATCCCAATCTGATTTTCAAAGATGCCAAGGACTTGCAGATCACATTGAACTCAGAGATGATTGAAAATTTGGTTCAAAGTTATTTGTCCAAGACCACCACTGGCAGAGAAAGGAATGAAACTGTAGTTCCTCCCTCAATAATCTGTGCTGATTATGCTACACTGTCCCTTAGAGTCATTTTACACTGTAATTTTTGCAGCAAGACTTATTTAATTTTGCTGCCATTCTTGTAACTTTACTATAAATAAACAACATGAGTCTATTTTTTAAAATGTCTATAGGGTGTAATGTTTTCTGTATTCCCTGACACTGTACTGCTTAATGTGGCGTTAGTGAATATAGTGTCAGGCAACTAACAATATAATAGTTGTACTCCCTTGCTCAACAGATCAGCTCTCTGGAAGGGATTCTTCTCCCCTCCACCCATCCAAGTCTCTCTGGCAGCATAAAGTGACTAAAAAGCTCAACACATAGTAGGGAAAGAATCCCCCACGCCCCAGTGCAGGCACTGCATCCAGCTGCCTGAGGCTCTTACAGGTGCCTGTGCTCTTACAACACAGCACAGAACCGCATCCAATATGTAATCTTAATCATAGTATGGGCATCAATGGGACTACTCACCAGATCCTCAGCCTCTGCTGTGGTTGCTTTGTGCTCCTTTGGAACAAATAGAAAAACCTCAGTGCAAACAAACCCCTATTATTAATGCAATATCTGTTATGAAATAAAGCACACACAAGGAACTTTACAATTTAATGAAAAATCTACTTGAAATCTAATCTAATCTCTTTTTAAAAGAGTTTAGATTTACTTTTAGATACTTAAATAAATCTCCATGCTCATATTTATAATTTGCCAATCACATTTTCCTCTTTTTAAAAATGTTTCTCTACACTCAAACACAAAACAGTGGGAAAATTAACTAAGTATTCCAGGAAAAACAGTGAAACTAACTATACGCATGGCAAATAAACTAAAAAAAAAAAAAAAAAAAAATGGAGAAATTCAACTTCTCTCTCGTCTCTCCCAGTTATAGGAACCAGAGGCATCACTTGCAACAAATGGTAGATAAAAAGTTTGACAGAAGTGTGATTTTTAAAGGTGACAGTGTCCCCTTTAAGTAGTCCCTTATTAGGAAAACCCTAATAAGGAAGGTGCTATTCAGCATAAGTGTTGCTGTAAACAATACATGCCATTTTCTATTCCGATTTCCTTATCAAATGTCCCATATTTGCTATTAATGCATATAATTAAATATACAGGTTGTGTAATAAAGGAAAGTTAACATTCTTGGAGACTCTTTAACTTTTGGAATTTTCAGACATGAGGGTTTTTGTTGTTGGGTTTTTTCCATTTCATACATTATAACTGACACTTTGTGAAGCATTTTCTGATGCTTCTGTATGCCAAATTCTATAAAAAATAAGTTGTTTTGCATGGCATTATGAAGATATATATCTATGCCCACCTACTGTTAGACTTTGACATCAGCAAGAGCAATTTTTTTTCCATTATGGAGTTAAAAATGAACCAGCTGCTCTATTAAATACTATGCACTTAGATACCTAAATTGCCCACTTTGAGCACATGTAAGAAATTTTAGAGGACACAGAATACTTTTATTTTTTCCTTTTTTCAGAAAATTGTTTCCAGTAGGTCATCTTGATTAACTCTTCCTTTTCATTCTACTTCAGTGATCTGGTTCTTTTAGCACTTCAACACCATAATCTTTATATATATGTATATATGTTTTGAATTAGTTACAGAAAGTTTCAATAGATTAGGAGTACTTGTGGCACCTTCAATAGATTGTTTTACATATGCAGTTTAAGACCTAGTAGTTAGAGCAGTGGTATTCTACCTGTAAGCTGACTTCTGATATTTTTGCTCATATAGAATAGCACATTATTCTATTTGTGGTCTCAATAATTTCAATGGAACCATTTGTAGAGTAAGGGCTTGTCTACATTAACAGTTAGTCCATGGCAAGCTGGAGTGTAAATTTACTTTTTGCTACATTGCTGCGCATTGTCCATATGGACCCTGCTGATGTGCATTAACAGTTCCTTAGTGTGCTTTTACTTACCTTGTGTCATAAACAGATAGTTAAGGGTTAATACCTCTTTTACCTTTAAAGGGTTAAGAAGTTCACCTAGCCTACCTGACACCTGACCAGAGGAACCAAAGGGGGGACAAAATGTTTCAAAAGGAAGGAGGGAAGTTCCCTTTGTCTGGGTCCGTTTCAGTTTCAGCTGGAGTGGAAAAGATCAAGGAATCAGCTCTTATCAGAGTAGTGAGTATCAGAAAAGGAATAAATAGGTTTTGTTTATTTTCTTTTTGTAACTTGTCTTGTGCGATTAGGGGAATAATCAAATTGGGTATTCTTTTGTGTATTAAGTTTTTGCCCAGGGGAACATCCTCTGTGTTTTGAATTTGTTGTCTGTGAGAGTAGCTGGTATGCTAATCTCTCCCAGAGGATTTTCTTTTACCTTTCTTTTCTTTAATTAAAAGCCTTTTTTTTAAGAACCTGATTGATTTTTCCTTGTTTTTAGATCCAAGGGTGTTGGATCTGGCTACACCAGGAGTTGGTAGGAGAAAGGAGGGGGGATGGTTAATTTCTCCTTGTTTTAAGATCCAAGGGGTTTTGGATCGGTGTTCACCAGGCAATTGGTGAAGAAGTCTCTCAAGGCTACCCGGGGAAGGGAATTAGTACTTGGGAGTGGTGGCAGCAGACTAGATCTAAGATGTTAATTGAGCTTAGGCGTTCACATGCAGGTCCCCATATCTTTACTCTAAAGTCCAGAGTGAGGGTGAAATCTATGACACCTTGCTTTGAAATGGGTCAAGATCAATGTGCACTAAGGAACCATTAGGGTACATCAGCAGGGTCCACACTGACACTTAGTGCATGGCATGCTAACGTGAGGTAGATTTACACCCCAGCTTGCCACAGGCTAAATGTTTGAGTAAACAATTCCTAAATTATTATACATCACAAGTAAAGATGCCAGAGTCTGGGCTTTTAAAAGGAATAGCTCAATGCTATGGAAAGGTATTGCACGGTGGTTGTGTTGCAATGATTCTGACATGATGTTTCACCCACAAATGACACTGGGTCTGCACTCTGATTCCATTCAGTGGCAAATTGTCTCTTAAATTCCTTTCTCCCTGCTGGCTCTTGTTCATTTCTCTCTCTCTCTCTCTCTCTCTCTTCAGCTTACAAAGAGGGAGTGTGGTAAGCCATTTTTCTGCTGGTTGCTAAAGAGACAGAAAATTGGTTCTGCTGGGAGAGATACCTGAAGAACCCTGGAACTTGAGAATTAACTGACTTAGAACCTCACCAACATGATTTCTTCAGCAGCAGAGCTAAATTAATCTGAACACAGTTTTACTTGGTGTCTACAGAAATCTTTTATCCTCTGATAGTTTTAGCAGCAACATGATGGATGAGGTAATATCTTTTAGTGGACCAATTTCTGTTGTTGAGAGGGACAAGATTTCAAGCTTGTCCAGAGCTCTTCTTCAGATCTGGAAAATTACAGTCACAGCTAAATACAAGATGAAAGAGATTGTTTAGCATAAGTAGTTAATGCATATTTCAAGTGAACAGTTGAGGTGAAGTGGCCCATTAATACCTCTCCAGTCATAAGGAAACAAGGAGGGGAGGAATAGTTCAGTGGTTTGAGCATTGGCATGCTAAATCCAGTGTTGTGAATTCAATCCTTGAGGGGGCCACTTAGGGATTTGGGGCAAAATCAGTACTTGGTCCTGCTAGTGAAGGCAGGGGGCTGGACTCAATGACCTTTCAGGGTCCCTTCTAGTTCTATGAGCTAGGTATATCTCCCTATATTATTATAAAAAGGAACTGAGGCGGAGGGGGAAGCAGCTGGGGCAGGGGTCATCAGTGAGTTGTAAATTGTTGTAATAAGACATAAATCCAATGTCTCTATTCGGTCCATGATTTTTAGGGTCTAGCAAAGTTATGAATTTAAGCTTCCAGGCTTGTCTTTTGAAAGTATTGTGCAGGTTTCTTTAGATGATGAGGACTGAGAGGTTAGAGATAGAGTGATCCTTTGTGAAAAGTGTTCATCCACAGATGATATGTTTTTTTTGTCATTTTTCTGTGTGAGTTTATTCAAGAGCATAGTGATTGTCTGGATTCACCCACATAGTTACTGTTAGGATGCTGAGTGCACAGGAGTAGGTACACTACATGTTGTAATAGGCATGTATAGGAACCATGGGTCTTGAAAAGTGTGTTGTGGGGGGGTGTTGATCACTGTAACAATGAAGATAAGTCTGCAGGTTTTGCATCTGTTGTTCTGTCAGGATCTGGTGTCACTTGGAGTTGGTGTGTCCTGGTATATGGGGAGGTTGCTTCTGATTATGAGTTTGGAGAGGTTTGGGGTTTGTTTGAAGACCAGAAGTGGGGAGTTCAAGAAAGATTTCTTTCAGAATGGGGTCCCCATTGAGTATGGGCTGTAGTTAGAATCATAGAATCATAGAATATCAGGGTTGGAAGGGACCTCAGGAGGTCATCTAGTCCAACCCCCTGCTCAAAGCAGGACCAATCCCCAACTAAATCATCCCAGCCAGGGCTTTGTCAAGCTGGGCCTTAAAAACCTCCAAGGAAGGAGACTCCACCACCTCCCTAGGTAACGCATTCCAGTGCTTCACCACCCTCCTAGTGAAATAGTGTTTCCTAATATCCAACCTGGGTCTGATGATACCCCATATGGGTTCCATTGTGGGATGGTAGGTGAAAACCAGGGGTGTGCAGTCAGAGAGGGTTGTATTTTTGTATTGAAGCAAGTTCTCTCAGGGTATTTGGGTGGCCCCTTTCAATGATGTGATGTATTTCTCTGCTGGAGTGTTCTTATATAGCAAAGGTGATTTTGAATGTGTTAAAGTGTGTATCCCGGACTTTCTACTCAGAGCATATTCTGTGGTATCGGAGGGCCTGGTTGTGGATAATAGTGTCTTTGGGATAGTTACTGGATATATGAAGGTAGATGTCATGATCTGTGTGGTTAGCTGCAGTGATCTTGACTACTATATATTCCACTTTGGTAAGGTGTTCAAAAGGTTTGGAGTCGTTGCCTTCGTAAAATCAGCTAAATCAATCCACAAAAAAGATATAAAAGGGAATAAACATGAATAAAAACATTATGCAAACAGAATAGTATGGTTTTAAAGTTCAGAGACTTCAAGGCAGAGTACTTAAATACATTTTAGGAATTTTTATCAGTACCAAATACTTCTATAAGACTTCCTTGCAATGGAAGAGGTAAAGGAGCAGATTCCAATACCATTTATTTATGCTGAATAGTTAGCTACTTCATGAGACTTCATTAAAGTCAATGGGATTAAGTTGATAATCACTGTAAAAGCATCAGAATGAGTAGTATTTAGGTGTAAAGGTATTTTTGTAGTACTAATCGGAGTCATATTGCTTATCAAGGACAATTCAGATAGTGAAATAAGAGAACAGAGATAGTTTAATAACAACAATTTCTTCTCCAACCCTATTCTTTAGATGAAAGATTTTCTTTAAAGAACAAAAAAAAAAAATACCTATAAGCTTTTAGCATTATTGTCAAACATCCATTATTTGAGGCAGTATGGGCTGCTTGAAGAGGAAGTACTTTCTTTATCTATAACTATAAAACCCTATTCTCAGACCTGTGAGTCTATCCTGATAAAGGATATTTCATCGCCACAATAACACTCTTTATTTCAGTGTGCTTTGGTTGTGAAGGATTTAGCTGCATTTCATCTTTTCAAGAGACATGTAGTTCTTATAAAATGAATTATTCCCAACATAAATAAGATTTCCAAGTGCTTCAAATGCTTTTGGTTACCACTTCAACTATGTCAGGTGTTTCTTTCAATAACAAAATTTAAAAGACACATTGGAAAATTTGATTTTTGTTTTCTTTATTTGCTACTTTTCTTTCCCCAAAAGTCTATTTCATAGAGTTGGTCACAGTAACATGGCCTGAAAAAAGATATAACTATTTTTTCTTATGATAGAACTTTACCATAAAGAACATTTTTCCACTGGTTTTTGGAATTGTAACCGCTACATTTTATCTAACTTTGGAGACATATATTTTGAGAGAGAGATTTTTGCCTTATAGCATGAAGATTTACAAGTTACCATCATAATTTTCTTTACATTCCTAACAGGGATTTGATAAAACAACTGTAAATTTGTTAGGCATGAATTGGTTCCCTAGTGGATTGATTCAGTCCATGGACTGAAATAGTGACTCACTGAGTATGACATAAAATCCAGATGAATGTAGACAGACAGATATTTCAGAAATACAGACGCTCCCATCAGGTGCCATTGATTTCAGTAGCTGGTGGGTGGTCAGCAATTTTGGAAAAAAAGTCAGGCCACTTATGTAAGTGCCTAAATTATGGACTTCAATGCCCAGCTCAGGCACCCAGTTTCGAAAAAATTGGCCAGTGCATACAACTTAAATTATGTTCTATTTAAGAAAAGATCTTAAGTTTGGATCCTACATTGAAACACAATGTGTGATCGGGAAAAGAACCAACTAATGGTTCAGTGTTGAAATTGGTGGACATACAAACTGTCAAGGAAGATGGAACATTTTTAATTTGGTGGATAAGGAGCATTTTGTAATCTTTTGGCATTTCTCCGTTCCCCAGATAAGGATATCAAGGTCTGAATATTGGAAAATGCAACAAAAGGCTACACAGAACTAGTGCTTTTATTACATAATGTTTGCCACTGTGGGTGGTTGGCTCCAGTATGTACAATTTCAGGAAGAAGGGGCTTGCAGAAAGAAATATTCTAGGAAGCCTGTTTAATATGTAAATTAAACTATAAATTAAAGGATGATACAGCTAGCACTATGCAATATGACATCAAGTACTATAGCAAAAATATCAAATACAAACTATCACTTTACTTTGAGATCATGTTAAGAAAAATATTAAATTTTGTAATGTAGAAGGCTGAGCAGCTACAAAGCAAGATAAAAAAAAAAAAAAGGAAAAACAAATGAGAAGATCTTGTGGGAAGAAAATAGTATTAAACAATAATAGAAGGAAACCTGGCCACATCTCTAAAGGTTAAGGACTCATCAATGATGATAGAGTTTACTGTTATTATTCCAGTAATCCTGACACTTTTTCACTTACGTGGTGTTATGTTTTTTGTTTTGTTTTTTAAAGGACAGCAATCTCCAAAGCCTGCAATTTACATGTATTTATTTTAATTAGTTAGTTTACCATTATTTTACTAATTGGAGTTTGAATTAAATATATAAAAGCAATGGTTAGCAAAAAGAAAGCTCATTTTTAGACAGAGATAGAAAAAAGGAAACAGGTTAGTGGTTTTGTGTTCTATAGCTCAACTATGTGTGGCGTAGGCCTAATAACAGTTAAAGTAGATTACCCTTTTGTTCATGTAGTAGCAAGGTTGTACTTTTGAATCAGGCGGATCAAACATGACCACTGTCACTGTGAAGTTCCAAGTACACCTGTCGTATAGAGTAATGGTAACCATTACTTTTTTAGCTGAGCATGATCCCGTATTCTCTCTAACCACTGTCTCTCTCACGCACACACAAACTATGTTAAAAATGTTAAGGTTGCAAAACAAAGCACTCAAGTTGAAGTTAGGGTAGACTGTGCATCTCCCCGACTCTCCCCATTGTATGAATACATTACCATTGTCTTTAATTACATAAATATTACCACGTGACCCTTGCCTTAGTCAATGCACTACTGGAGAGTGTCAGTGTATTTTTATATGCATTTTTATCCCCACTTCTAAGTGAATGAATTACTGCCTTATCCTCTACATGCCATCCAACCTCCAAGTTGAGGACCAAGAACTAGTTTAAGCAGCACCAGTGTAAATTCAGAGCAATGGCACTGACTTCAATAGATTTTACACTGTGGTAATTACAAGGAGAATTTAGCTATCCATGAAGGGGCACACCCTCACACTGGTGGAGAGGATACTAACGAGCACCTTTGGGCCTGTTCAACAACAACAAGGTGCACCTGCAAGGAAGGAATGGTGAACAAGAGCAAGACTGCCCTGCCTCAGACAGCTATGAGGAACACAGCAGCAAGCCTCACTGCTCCCGAAGCTGTATGACGCAGCTTCAGAGCAGTATGCCTCATGTGAAGGAGCTGGAGGTAGACCCCATTTAGACTAAGCCCAAAGAGTTGACCCAGGAAGACTGCCTCATATCCAGGTCACTATTCTCTCTCTTTATTTTCCATTGGACTCCCCTCTCCCATAAGGGAAGAAAGAGGGGAGAGGACTTTTATTTTGTTTGTTTCCTCCAAGAACCTCCTTGGGAGTCTGACGGGGAGATGAGACTCAGGAGGGGGAAGAGAAAGACAGTATAAGGAACTGAAGCAGATTCTGTAGGGGTCTTGAGGGAACCCCTGCCTCCCACACCATCTTTTTTCCTACCATTGCCTTTGGGTGTACACACAATTCAGACCCATTTTCTGAATATGATGTTAGGGCCTAAATCTGCAAGGTGCTGATCACCTGTTGGGTGCATTGCATGTTATCAACTCCCACTGATTTTTTAGAACATATGCCTTTATTTATTATTTCTTGGCCCAAAAAGGTTAAGCATGGGTTTATCAAAGGTGCTTAAGGGGTCACAGGTTCCCGGAAGTTGTCTGAAGATTTAGCAAACATCAAACATAACTCCACAAATCAGACTGCAAATGTGGCACAATTCATGGAATATTTGTCAGTTTTTAAAATTATATCCAAAATATCCAAACAACTCTACTATTATTTGAGAAATAGTAGGAATTTGGGTATTAAAAGCTGTGTCGTAATACATGAGTCCAAAGGGTCATAGTTATTCTTGCATGGTTAAGCTTAATTCTGGCATTCCTTCACTTCTAAGCAAAGCTGGTTGGAAATTTTTTGACTAAACAGTTGTTGGTTGGTCAGAAAATGCCAATTAATCAAAACTAAAACTTTTGGAAAGGATCAGTTTTGACAAAACGTTTATCAGGAAGGTTTCTCAGTCACAAAAAAAATTGTTTTAGAAGGTTCAGCCTTTTCCCGACATAGAATGGGAATAACTTTGAAATCGTGAAAATTTTTGTGACACAGGAATAATGTTTCCTGCTCAATTCTACTTCTGAGTACTTAACTGTTTTACCATAAGTGTCTTCCAACATAGGGTTTTTTAAAGGAGTTCACCTCTGATTCAGCAAAGAACGTGTTTTAGATATCTGGTTGTTTTAATTGGGTCCTACATGCAATACACAAGTATCTTAACTTGACTTCAAAGGAAACCATCCCAAGACAAAAAGAATGCAGCACAGTGCTGCATATATGTTTCCCTTCTGGGGCAGGAGTGCAAATTGCAGTATTTAGCAGCATGAATCCCTGTCCTTTCAGTCTAGACTTTGTTTTGATCCAAAAATTAGGATGGGGAGGGTGTCCTTGGAGCAATTAAGCCTCTCAGGCTGCTGTTTTGTAAAGACTTGTGAACACCAGCCTGGGAACTTCCATATTCATGTGTAGAGTATAGAAGCGCCTCCAGGGCTTTCCCCAAAAAGTTGTTGATGATGATATGAAAGGATAAAAAAGCCTCCAAGTTTCCTGCAAAGCCACCCAAAATGCTGCACTTCCCAATGCACAGCATGTCAGCTAGGTTAATTCACACTCCTATGTTTAACAGAACCTGGAGCTGTTGCTTTTCTCACATCCATTATATAGAGAGTGAATAAAGGAAAATGCATATAGCAGTTGCATGAACATGATGTTGCTACTGGTGCAAATGTGCAGCATGTCAAACTCTCTTAATTTGCATAGCAATTAGTATATGAGAACGAGCTGTCAAACTGAACACAGACAAATCTGATATGAAAACAAATTTCATGCTGGGGTTATTAAGGTGTTATTAGAAACATAGCTAAGTGCAAAACAAGATTCTAATGCAATATTGAGCCTGATCCACCACTGTGTTCCTTCAGCTTTACACTGGTTTACTGATTTCAATGAAATTGCACCAGTATAAAACTGAATAAGTAGCTGAAGTGGGCTGTAGCCCACGAAAGCTTATGCTCAAATACATTTGTTAGTCTCTAAGGTGCCACAAGTACTCCTGTTCTTTTATCAAGTTGGAGGTATCCCTTTTAGCTTCAAAAGGGAAATTGGCTAGAAATCTCACAGCTGCCTCTGGAGCTCCTCTCACTCCTGGAAGCCATGCCCCACCCCAGACAAACAGGAGCTGTGGTGCAGGTGAGAACTATTAGAAGCTCAGGTAAAGGAAATGTGACAACATGCTTTTTGAATTCTGCTCTCTGCTTATTCTTCTCATGTGATTTTTGACCATAGTTCAATTTGATTGCAATGCTTGGAGCTTCTTCCCTGCTGTGCATTGAAAGGATGTTATGGTAGACTTAGCTGGCAAATAAACTTATGTTTAAAAGTACATGAATATCTGGTAGAAATTCACTAGCTAAACTGCTATTTAATATGCATGAGTATTCTGATATGTCCTGGGACTTTCCTAGAAAAAAATAGTGTTCATCACATATGACTGTCATGGTGAGCAATATTTTTAACTAGAGAAGAAGTGTTATTGCTAATCAGAACAGACATAGGAGACCTTTATTGTAAATTACCATTTCTTACTAGCATTCAATGGGAAATTTTCATTCTAATGTCAGGTTCTGTGTGATGGAGCATTATAAAAAATTAACGTTTGAATATTAAAATTTCAAAACTCAATATGTAATTTGTACTTCAGAGAATGTCATCTTGTGTTTTATGGGTTCTCTCTATATACTTACACATTTCATGTAGTTTTAGGTGCATAGGGTCCAATTCTATCAGTTACAATGTACCTGGGGTCCCATGCACCCAGGCAGAGTTCAACTGAAGTTAATGGAGCTCTGTATGGGTGTAGGAGTCCATCCATGTGTTCTATACTGCAGGATCAGGACCATATTCTGTGCTAGGCTGCACAAAATGTACATTATTTCACCAAAAAGAAGTTTGTAAACTTTACAGTTCAAAAGAAAACCAAAAATATTTGATTTGAAAGACAGTATGACACACTATTTGTCAAATATAGCTAAGGAAAGTAATCACACTATTCAAATCCATTGAAACTTTTTTCCTTTTGGGATTCAACTAGCTTTGGTTATTTGAATAATGTACAGTAAATAATACTGATTATTTTCTTAAATATGTTCTGTTCATTACCCACTTCTGCATAGTTCTTTAACTTGGATGGAGTGTGCTTCAAGTAAAGTACCAAGGGTGAAATCCAGGACTTACTGAAGTCAATGGGAGCTTTGCCACTTCAATAGGAACAGAATTTCACCTATTCAGTTTGAACCATTGAATGAAATCAATTATATATCTTTTGGGGGACAGAGAATTAGAAGGCCTAATCATATATTGTTCCTTCTTCAACAGGGCCAGGATTTCACCACAAAAAGATAACTGTTGAACGGAATCATTTGAAATTGCTAGTAGACTGAGGTATTAATTCTGTGTGTGTTGATGTTTTGTTTTCATAACTGTATAAAACAAAATTCCAAATAAGAATAGAATTTAGTCATTAGGAAGCTATGCAGCTAATCATAGATTTATTTGTACTCAACTGTTTTGCTGGAAGAGAATGAGAGAGTTTGAGTTCAATATTTAATTTCTGTAACTATATAATTCCTTGTCATTAAATTACAGGGTATTATAGGCATTACAGATAGTAATGGGACAGTGAAGTGAAGGTAATCAATGCTCTTCCTGAAATCAATGCAAGCCAAACCCCCTATCATTTAACTATAATGATTCTCTGTGAACCATATTATTGTTAGCTATAGAAGCCTGTAACAGGCGTATTTACGTTCCTATTATCATTCCACATTTGAGATCACAGTAGGAAAGTACAGAATTAAAATATTTTCTTTACCTCTAAAAATATGAACAGAAGTAAAAAATCAACCATCCAAATTTTGGGAGCTGAGGGTGGGATCCAGTTAGGTGTGGTTAGAAAGACCAAAAAAAAAAAAAAAAACATCACAGAGGAGGAAACCTAATAAATAAACAGAAGTGAGGAGCCAAAGACAAAATGGGAGTAAGAAAGTTGAGCAGAATATATGTCATTAAATATAACTGTGCTCCTACAATGTACATAGACTTTACACAAATTGTTCTAAAAGGATTAACCAATACATAGGAATGCATGAGACATAACAAAGATGGACTATTAAGGACCGCAAAGCAAGAGGACAAGTGGAATTTCTCTGTCACAATGTCTGGAGTGGTTCATGACAGTGAGTCCTATCCTCAGAGCTGACTGTCAAAAAACAGGGAAGTTTTGTAGATGGGTGAGGTAATATTTTTGTTGGACCAATTTCTGCTGGTAAAAGAGACAAGCTTTCGAGCTTACACAGAACTGTTCTTCGGTAGGACACTTTCCCGCGCCATTCCAGTATTAACTCTTCTGGCATCTTTGCGGCACACAGCATTGCAGCATAAGGACCAGGTCTGTACCCAGACACTTGCAGAATCTGCTCCCTTTCTGCCTCTGTTATATGATACCATATATGGTCACCTAGGGGAAATGAGGGAAGTTTTAAATGCTAGCCCTTAAACCGCAAGCAATTTGATAAGTAATCCGCCCCTGTTTGTTGAATTCTGGGTCACACAGCCACACTTTCCTGAGCATGCTCTGGTTGTGGTTGGAAGGTATCACCACATATTACAGCCGGCATTTAAAAAAGGGGGTGGGGGAGACACTTCCTGTTTATCTCCCTTCCACCCCAACCCAGTGCTGCTTTTGTAACAATCAAACTATTTGTCGGGCTTTATGCTGGTGCCTGTCCTCAAGCACCATCCAGGTTGCTGTGGAAAAGGAGGTTGTAACCATTGATCCCAAGGATGTCTTAACAAAGGCTGCAGCATAAAGCCTCTCGCCCATACCTCACGGCCTTACTCACCATGGCTGTAGCAGCAAAAGCCAGTGGTTGTGATTACATTGTGGCTTGCAGGGAAGTGCATTGAGAGGTGTTTCTTTTATAAAAAAGATTTAACCTTACACCGGAAACAATGTATGCACTGTCAATGCTACCCTTGTGCTTTGTATTCTTTGCAGCTGAACCTTGTCTGTACGCACATCCTCCACACCAGGACAGAGACTTTCTCAGATCAGAAGGCAGAAAAAAAGATTCGGGAGGACATGTTCAATGAGTTAGTGCGTGCCTCTGAGAGTGACAAGCCAGAGCTCAGCACATGGAGAATTGCACTGTCGGAGAGCCTGCACAATGACCGCAAAGATAGAGCAGGGAACAAGAGCGTGCATGCAGGATGAGATGTTGTGGATTATGAGGGAGCAAACAGACATGTTGAAGCATCTGGCTGAGGTTCAAGAAAGGCAGCTGGATGCTAGAGTCCCGCTGCAGCCTATGCTGAACCTGCTACCATCATCGCCCAGTTCTACATCCTCCTTTCCCAGACGTCCTAGGATATGTGTGTGTGTGTGTGTGGGGGGGTCTGGTATCCCTTGTACTCAACACCAGAGGAGGGTACAAGGACCCATTCCCACAACTTTGATTATTATTGCAGTGTAATTGTAAGCAAGCTATCCTTCTTTCTAACCCTCCCCCCTCCTCCTCCTCAGTGTTATCAGCCCTTTTGCCCCAGGTTATCTTACTTTTCTTTGCTGTCTCTCAGTGTTTGTGAGCATAATAAATAATGGAGATGTCCTATTGCCTAGAACTGGAAGAGACCTTGAAAGGTCATTGAGTCCAGCCCCCTGGACCACTAGCAGGACCAAATGCTGATTTTTGCTCTAGATCCCTAAGTGGCCCCCTCAAGGATTGAACTCACAACCCTGGGTTTAGCAAGCTAATGCTCAAACCACTGAGCTAAATAAATAAATGGATTGAGGAGAAAAGGCTCTTTATTCATTGAGCACACAGTGGTTAGTGGAGGTGTAATTTACAGGGGAGTACATGCAATGAAGGGGACAGCTAAGTAAGGAACAACATCCAAGTGTCACATTACTGTGGGTCATTGATTAAACTAGTTTTCAAAGCCTCACGAAGATGCAGCATGCCTCAATGTGCTCTTCTTATTGCCCTGGTGTCTGGCTGCTCAAAAATTGGCTGCCAGACAATCTGCCTCCACCCCCTCAGCCTGCAGGACACTTTTCTCCCTTTATTTCACAGATATTATGGAGCACATAGAACCAACAATGGGGATATTGCTTTCGCTGAGGTCTACCCTAGTAAGCAAACTAGGCCAGTGGGTTTTTAAATGTCCCAAAGGCACATTCCATCACCATTCTGCACTTGCTCACCCTATGGTTGAACTGCTCCTTACTGCTGCCCAGGCTGCTTGTGTACAGCTTCATGATCCATGGGAGCAAGGGTTAGGCTGGGGCTCCCAGGATCACAATTGGCATTTCAACATCACCAATGGTTATTTTGCAGTCTGGAAAGAAATTTCCTGCTTGCAGATTTCTGAAAAGACTGGAGTTCCTAAAGATGTGCATGTCATACATCTTTCCCGACCATCCTACGTTGGTGTTGGTGAAACAGCCACTGTCATCCACCAGACCTTACACCATTGAGGAGTACCCCTTTTAATTTATGTACTCTTTAGCAAGGTGGTCTGGTGCCAAGATAGGGTTATGAGTTCCGTCTATTGCCCCACCACAGTTAGAGAACCCCATCATGGCAAAGCCACCCACCATCGCTGCCCGTTTCTCAGAGTCATTACCTTTCTTAGCAGAAGTCTTTTGGTTGGCCTGGCAACTTGGATCACAGCAGACCCCACGATAGATTTACCCACTCCAAACTGATTCCGCACAGCAGCCATCCGGCACTGCAAGCTTCGACAGAGCTATCACCACTCGCTTCTCAACTATCAGAGCAGCTCTCATTTTAGTATTGCTGCACTTCAGAGCTGGGGAAAGCCCTTCGCACAGTTCCATGAAAGTGGCCTTGTGCATTTGAAAGCTCTGTAGCCATGGCTCGTCATCCCATAGCTGCATAACTCTATGGTCCCACCAGCCAGTGCTTGTTTCCCGGGCCCAGAAGCGGCGCTCCACTATGTCAAGTTGATGCGCAACAGTCGCCAGCGTCTGCGAATTGCTCCGCTCCATGGCTTCCAGAAGGACTGTTTGCGGTGGCATCACATTGCTCCGTGTGGCAGCTCCTGCTTCGGCTAACCAAATACTTCAGGATAAGGCGTGAGGTGTTTGTAATGCTCACAACAACAGTGTACAGCTGAGCAGGGTCCATGCTTGCCATGCTATGGCATCTGCGTGGGTTCCCCAGGCCTAGGAAAAAAGGCACGAAAAAGGCTTGGTTTGATTGCCGTTGACTTCAGGGAGTGAGGGAGGGAGGTGCATCATGGGAGGCTAATGCCACGTTCCCATAAATACCCGGGCAAATGTTTTGGTCCCATGAGGCATTGCAAGTCCAACTTATCATTCCACTGAGCTCCATGCACTGTGGGATAGCTACCCACAGAGCAGCGCTCTGTGAGTCGATGCAAGCCCTGCTATGAGGATGCACTCTGTCGACACAATGTGCATAGTCTGGACATGCAGAATCGACTTGCTTAAATCAGAGGGTCAATGTCGACTTAAATAAAATTAACCTAAATTTGTAGTGTAGACATACCTTTAGGATGAATCAGGTAGAGCAGGGACTTGAGCCTGACTCTCCAAAGTCCCAAGTGAATGCCCTAATCTCTAGGCTATCCCTCTCTCTCAATCTCACCTGTTGGAACTATTCCAATTTGTAGAAATAGTTAAATGTTCACAGGGCCAGAGAAAATGATTATATTGCCAGAACACTCACCTGGGTTAGGGGTGAACTACATTCAAAACCCTGCTCTGAATCAGGGAGAGCAGGGACTTCAATGTATGTCTCCCACATCCCAAGTGAGTGCCTGAACCATTGAGCTATTGGCTATTCTAGGGTAGGGTACTCTTTCACTGGGAACATTTCACAGGTTGAAATAGAAAGTTTTGACTTCCTTTAATCACTAGACCACACTCCCTCTCCAAGATAGATTTAGACCAATCTTATAGAAAATGGTGACATAAGCATACTGACTGATGATACACACTGGGATCTATGAAGTGAATCTCCTTTATTAACCTATTGCTCCTGTCAGTTGTTTAAGAATTAATGTCTTCAGATACCCTTAAACTGCATAATAAAAGACAGGCAAAGGACATCAAAATGCCTTGAAAATTTAACATTGTAAATTATATTTCGTTACAGCAACAAAAAGGCTGGAGTTTATAAAAACAGCTGTGCTGGTCAAGTATTGGCCGATCACTCCTCCAGAGGGGAGAAAAATAAATCTGAAAAAGCATTTTCTTCTCTGTCTCTCCCTTAGGCAAAGGATGTAGTGAAATTCAGCATGTAAGTGAAATCCATTAGTTTATGGGCTTGTTCTAAATTAAAAACAAGGAAAGCAGAGCAAAAACACCCTCAACTTAATAGCAGCTCAAGCTGGACATCTTAAATATGTCAAATGAGTTAAAAAGAAGAAGAAGAGAAAGTTGAGTAGATGGAGATTGCTGAGGAGAAAGGAAGCAGTGAGATTCCAGAATGACTAGGGGAAAGGAAGTGACAATTCAGAAGCTACTGTGAGATGAAGTATGACAGAATACTTTGGGTCTAATAAATCTACAAAAATGGGTAAGACAAGTTAAGCAAAAGAAAGCAAAGCTCATGGAAACTGCAGATGCAAACAGAAACAAATGGGATTAAAAGTCACTTAAGGAAACTAAGTCTAATGAGATGACCTAGAGTAGTGGACCTCAAACTTCCAGTTCAAGAACTCTTTTAAATATGGTTCCAAAATTTGCAACTTATCTCCCTCTACTTACTCACTTAGTAATTTTAATTAAAGTGCCCTGCCCCTCCTCTCCTTGTACATACTTGCTGGGGTTACTCTAGTCAGCTCAGCATGGACTGGGATTTTCCCCCCAGAAGAATAATCCAAAGAGTATCCTCCGACGGGGGGGAAAAATTGAAAACACATACTATTTTGTGCAATAGTATGGGGAGGAGAAAAGAATCATATTAAAATTCAGAGCTAAAGTTAACCCTTGTAGGGACAGTGTAAGCAGCAACCATGGAAAAGGATGACATCCATCAGAGGCTGAGAAATTTACATGCTCACAAGAAGTTACTGTATGCAAGAGACGTTACATAAATTAATTATTTTTAAATGCCAACATTTTATAACAGACATCTTACTAGCCCACTTGTTGATTTTCTCTTCCTTCTTGCCATACTACTCCCTCATTCTATTTTTTTTCTATTGTATATCTTGTATTGTCCCCCCCTTCTTTCAGTGTCTGTCATCTCATTTTTCCTTTAATCTTCCTCATTACCCTTTCTTTTTCTTCTGTACCCTTTGTGGCACAAAAGGAGAGGCTAATATATGGCCCTATATGCTGAAAAGGCTATAATGGCCATATTATCTATGAACATATTGTAGTAAACTCAATTTTGAGTTCTCTCTGCCTGAGGCTACTTTATATATCACACTCTGAAAACTCTGAGAACCATGAGATTACAAATTTAAGATTGCAGTAAGAATAGGTCAAGTTTTCACCACATTACATGCTTATTGTAATCTTTTCTTCAAAGGAATGAATCTGTGTAGTGCTATTTTCTTTTTCCTTTGAAATTTTGGTCACTATAATAAAATATCAACATTTTAAATGTCTCAATCTGTGAAAGGTGCTTTATTACTTCAGCCTTTTTAATAAAGACCATATTTTGATTGCTTTGCCCCTCCACTCCACACACACTACACAGGCTCACTAAACAAAACAATGAAGATCAAAGATAAAAAAAATCAAAAGTTTCAAAGTCCACTTTCTTATTAAATATAATTCTTGAGATTATTAATTTTCTCAGAGCTCATTCCTTGTTAGAGGGTGTAACGAACAGGGAAAGAGACTCTTCTAAATATTATTAGAAGAATGAGAAGTAGTTCAAGGATAGAGTGCAGACTCAAAGTGTCTGCTGAGTTACAACATTTGGGCAACACTTCATGCAAGAACTCCTCTCTACTGAATTACTGAACAAAACTGGGGATGCATTGCTACGTGTTAATCTTTGTAATCACTGTGTATACCTGCTGAACATAACATTGTAGATTATAAATTAATCTCGCCAATTCAAAACTATTCTGCTCTCCATTTATATACAGAAGTTCTATTGCTGTCAATAGATGATCTGTGCACACTGAGGGAAAAAGTAGACTGGTCCTACTTACACATCTGGTGTAAATCTGCATTGCTCCATGGAAGCCAAAGGATCTACACAGAATTATGCCAGCTGAGGATCTGGTTGAGAGAAACAAAGACAGATGTTATTGAGTCATCCAATGTCACAGAAAAATCCATGGAAAAGTGGGGAACAGAAGTCAGGTCTCTTGATTCCTATACCCCTTCTGTTCTAACCATTAGGAAATGCTGCCTCAGGTTTCCTTCAGTAATTAACCCATAACAAGCCAAACAAATGGTAGGAGGCTATGGAGAGGTATCAGAAGGGGAGGGGGGGAAATAGCAAGACAGGTTCCAGGATTCTCCCTGATATTTTGTAATATCAGGAACAATGTCCTTCATTTTAGAAGTGGAATCATAGTTCAGTGGGTGAGTTTCTAGTGGGGTCCTGCAGATATCAATTCTTGGTCCTACACTTATTAATATTTTTCTCAATGACCTGGAAGAAAACATAATATTCTCACTGATAAAGTTTGCAGAGGACACAAAACTGGGGGGAAGGTGTGGTAAATAGTGAAAGTCATTGCCACATCTGGATCATTTGGTAAACTGGGTGCAAGCAAACAATGTGTTTTTAATAAGCCTAAAGGTAAATGTACACAACTAGGAATAAAGAATGTAGTCCATTAATATGTTCCTGAATTAGGGATAAAATCCATTCCTGTGGCAACCACAAGACTAGGCCTAAGGACCACTTAAGTCCTATTTTAAAAGCTCGAGTGGGACTGAAGTGGTGCATGGGCCTTGTGCTGCATCTCTGCACAGGGATGAATGTCACCCTATTTGATCAATTCTACAGCTGGTCAAATACTACTCTGCAATTATTCATAGTACATTCTATCTTTTCCACCAATAAGTGATTAGCTGGGAAATTCTCACATGCCCTACACCCCTCTTATTTGATTTGTTCTAAAAGTTTCCTTTATCGTCTTTTCTACTGACCCATGGTCAGTGTAAGGTATCTATCATCTGTCTATTCAGTGGATACATTCTGTGCAGCTTTGCTCTGTTTTGTATATTCATGTGAACTGTCTTTTCTTTAAAACATAAAGTGAAAGTTTTCATAGAAATCTTCTGCAGCCAGAATAATCACCGTGAATGCAAGTGTGATGAGCAAGAATTCAAGCAACAGCAGGCTGCAGGGTTACAGCTGCTAGCCTCTTTTAGATTGTCCTTTTATGAAATATATGATGACTATAAGAACGGGAGAAATGAGTGTTGTGTCCTCAGTCACCAACTGTGCTTGACAAACAGAAAGCAAGCAATACTTAAACTGGAAAGTTATGTATTTTAAATGTTTACAAAGCTCTTGACTTGTTTCTCATGTAATTGCCTCTCTTGATATTACAGCTTGACACATTCAGATAGAAAAAGTAAAGCAGACGCTCCTGTCACAGCTGATTTTTTTTAAACTATTTATATTTTATTTGATGGAACGAGGCATTAGTTTACTTTTTCTTTAATGACAACACCATCCATCAGTGAAAACTGAGATAACTACTTTTCATCCACTGTTGTTTTCAGTCTCTATCCTGTGTGGAAACTGAGCTATTTCAAAGAAAGCAGGGAAGAATGTGCCTACACTCTGTAGTCCTATGCAATATGATTCTCTCCCAGAGCATTTGGACATCAGTTTTAAGTATAACTTTCTGACATTATTAAAACTAAAATACATTAGCAATCAGAGGGCTAGATTCAGCCCGGTTTACTCACACCAAGTAGAACTTTACTCCATGAGTAATCTGTCTACTCACTGTGGGAAAGGGTACTGGGATGTGATAGCAGGAATATTACATAAGATCAAACAAATAGCAAAAATGGAGTTATTAATTTTTTTATTCATAAAGAATACTGGGTTGGATTCATCAGTCTGTTTTGGCCATTTGCTCTACTGAGCTACTGAGACAGCATGAAGTGGCTGTATTCTGTCTGTAGCAGGCCAGAAGTAAATTTCCTTTGTGTTAATGAACTTTACACTGGTGTTAAGCTGATGGAGATAAAGCCCCAAACACCAGTTTCCCCACCATGACCACCACCAGTGCAGAGAATGGGAGGAAGCATGTCTGAAGCATTCTGGAGGCAAGGAGAAATAGAAGGGGAACATGGCAGAGAATAGCTCCTCTATGCCGAAGTCTTTACTCGCATAAAAGGTCCATGAGGGACCTTATATCAATAGTTTAAGTCTGACCTGCTCCTCAGGAGCATCTGTAAGTTATACTTGGGCTGGGCATTGCAGATTCTAGCAATAGACTAGAATCACGGAGCACTAATGCACATTTGAAAATCTGGCTGCTTAGTTATATTTATGGGCCTTAGACACAAGTCATATTTCAAATGTTATTGCCTATGACGGTGTCGGCAACGTTCAGCACGTGGCTCGCCAGGGTAAGCACCCTAGCGGGCCGGGCTGGTTTATTTACCTGCTGACACGGCAAGTTCAGCCGATCGCAGCCCCCACTCGCCACGGTTCACCGTCCAAGTCCAATGGGGGCTGCGGGAAGCGGCGCGGGCCGAGGGATGTGCTGGCTGCGGCTTCCTGCCACCTGCATTGGCCCAGGATGGCGAATCGTGGACAGTGGGGGCCGCGATCGGCCGAACCTGCCGCATTAGCAGGTAAATAAACTGGCCCGGCCCGCTAGGGTGCTTACCCTGGCGAACCACGCACCAAACGTTGTTGACCCCTGGCCTATGATAAGTGTGATACTACCACATTCCTACAATTGTTCTATTCCCCAGCCAACTCTGGAACCCCAAAACCTTCAAATAATTTTAATGAAGAGTAATTTAGCTTTACCAATAATCCTGAATTTCATGAGACTCCCTCAGATTGGACAAATCTATTCTCAATCCCTCAAGTCTTGCTTGCTGAACAATCAATAGGACTCCAAATTATTTTGGGATTTATAATGTAACTATTAGAGATCAGAAAATAAGTTTTTTTTTTCTCATGGAGTATTTCAAAACATATTTTTAAAGTAGTTTTTATCAAAATCTTTTCACTTTTTCAATGAAAAGACATTTTTTCCAAAGAAACTAGACAGATTTTGTGAAAAATATTGGTTACTGAAAAATCCAATTTTCCACCAAAAAACGATTTTGATGAAAAGTTTCCTACCAGAACTATATGATGTGTTATTTCATTTCTTAAATATGGGCCTAATGGTTAACATTAGTGGAAATTTTGCCAGTGACTGCAGTGGGAGCAGAATTAGGTTTCTTGTGCATCTGGGTAACCACCTCAATTAATTCAGATTAAGTACAGTTCTACCACCCTTTAGTTATACGAGAAGGATAACAACATTTCATTATCCCTGCATCCAAGATTTAAGGGTATTTTAGCCCCAAAGAGCCAAAATATATCACTTTGGCAAAGCAGGTATGTCTGTTGATTATCTAGGAAAAGAAGGTGTGACAATGCAAATATGGTCTGTTCTTGAGGTCTTTTCCTCAATTTCATAAATAGATGGCAGGGAGAGCTAGTTCAGACTAATAGCTTACATATTGTAATGCATTGCTTTAGGGGTGTCATAATTTCACATCACTGGGAAAATTATTAAGTCATTACTTTTCACACCTCTACTTTTGTCAACAAGAGTAAATTATTTTACCTTTGAATAAGAATGCCTTACAGATATATGAGAAAGTGAGTCCTCTCAGCAAGATTTTTTTTTATGAATACATATTCATTACTGACCATGCAGCACTGGCATTTAATACCTTGAATACAGATTCAAGGTTAATCAGAGTCCTCAGTATCTGGAGTTCAGTTTGAAAGGCACAGTATAGAAAATAAAAGCCTAAATATCATACAAATTGACCTGTGCAGAGCTTCAGTCTTTAAGGACAGTTTTCCTGGCACTTATACAGCTGAGGGCAAAGATATGCAACAGTCTGTTCTGTCTGAACAGACTTTGAAATATTTCTTGAACAGCAAAAAAGTGCTAAAGGTTATAGATATAATGAAACTATCTGAGAAGCAATGAACAGGAGTGAACTGATAACACTACTCCACAGCCAAAATGCTTCTGAAATAACGGTAGTCAAACTTTACTAATTCTGGGTCACTGAGAACAAAAATGATGCTTAAAATTGTTGATTGGCTCTAGTTTTCAAGATATGCTATTGGGTCAGTATATACGACCCTTGACTTGGGAATGGCGCAGGATAAGTGAGTTATAAAGGGAAGGGATCTCAATTTAAACCAGAAATGACTAAAATACATCTTTGACTGGATCTATGACTAAATCTATGACTGGGTTTGGACAGTACTTGCTTTTTAGGCAAAACAATGAATGATGCAATCTGAAGCTGGTATTGCGTCATACATGATATGAATTGCATCATATTATTCCTAGAAGTCATGGATGATGCAATCATAACGACGCTTACATCACTCTGCTGAACAAATTGCCCTATATCAGCTCTAGAAATCATACAGTGTCGTGCTCTCTTATTTGTCTGTGTTTGATTTTGCAAAGGGACACATTTCTGTTTAGCCAAAGTGAGCAGAGATGCCTCGTACTTGAGTGAACAGTGCAGATAACTTCTGCTATGTTTGTAGTGAAGTGACTTTTGCATCACAAAAGCGCAGTATAACCACTATGGTTAAGAAAGCCTATCACCTTTATTTTGGCTGCAAAATTGGAGATCAGGACAAGAGGTGGGCCCCACACATACCCTGTTTCCCCGAAAATAAGACAGTGTCTTATATTAATTTTTGCTCCCAAAGATGCGCTAGGTCTTATTTTCAGGGGATGTCTTATTTTTCAGAAATGAAAAATGCCTTATTATCGGTGGATGCCTTATTATCGGGGAGGTCTTATTATCGGGGGGATGCCTTATATTACAACGAGAGGCAAAACTGTAAGTAGGCCTTATTTTCGGAGGATGTCTTATTTTCGGGGAAACAGGGTATGCTGCAACACGTGTGCAACAAATCTTCGCCAGTGGTTGAACAGGAAAAGGAAATCTATGCCTTTTGCAGTGCCAATGATTTGGAGAGAGCCAACAGATCATACCAGCAATTGTTACTTCTGCATGGTGCCTCCAGTTGGGAAAGGTGTGTCAAAGAAGAAAAAGTGGACTGTGCATTATCCAAACATTCCATCAGCTATACGCCCAGTACCCCACGGAGAAGGACTGCCGGTTCCTGATGCACCAAAATCATTCTCACTTGAGTCAGACGAGGAAGAAGAAGATGAAACTTCTGGTCCTGAACCATCAATGTCACAGAACCCACATTTTCTCCCATCCTCCTCCTCTGAACCACAACTCATAACACAAGATGAACTGAATGACCTTGTCAGGGATTTGGAACTACCCAAGAGTAAGGCAGAGCTGTTGGGCTCCAGACTACAGCAGTGGAATCTCCTGGAAGGTGATGTTAGGGTTTCCATGTTCTGTGACCTTCAAAAGGATCTTGTCCCATTCTTCTTCATGGAAGGTGATGTTGTAGCCTGCAACAACATCCACGGTGTGATGGCAGCCCTCAACATCATTCACGATCCAGATGAGTGGAGACTGTTCATTGATTCATCGAAGATGAGTCTTAAAGCTGTTTTACTGCATAATGGCAATATTTTGCCATCAATTCCAGTTGGTCATGCAGTCCATATGAAGGAAACCTATGACAACATGAAACAACTTTTGAGGTGCATAAACTATGACCCACATCAGTGGCAGCTTTGTGGCTATTTGAAGGTTGTTGCTCTCTTGCTTGGTCTGCAGACTGGATACACAAAGTACTGCTGTTTTCTCTGTGAATGGGATAGTCGTGCAAGAGATTCCCACTACATCAAGAAAAATTGGCCACTCCGACAGTCATTGGAGCCTGGGAGGAAAAGTGTTCAGCATCCACCACTTGTTGAATCAAGGAAGATTTTGTTACCACCCTTACACATCAAGCTGGGACTGATGAAGAACTTTGTCAAGGCCACTGACAAAACACAAGCAGCTTTTAAGTACCTCCGTGGAAAATTTCCAAGGTTAAGTGAAGCTAAGATAGAGGAAGGTGTCTTTGTTGGTCCTCAGATTCGTGAACTTCTTCGAGATGATGCATTTGACCATGCACTGCGTGGCAAGGAAAAGATGGCATGGAAAGCCTTCCAGTTAGTGGCAATAAATTTTCTCGGAAACAACAAGGCAGACAACTACAGGTTGTTGGTGGAAAACCTCCTCCAGGCATACAAAAGCCTTGGTTGCAACATGTCACTAAAGATACATTTTTTGCACTCTCATCTAGATTTTTTTCCACCGAACTGCGGAGCAGTGAGCGACGAGCACGGCGAGCGATTTCACCAGGACATTGCAACAATGGAGAAACGCTATCAGGGCAAATGGAGCCCATCAATGCTTGCAGACTATTGCTGGACAGTGACAAGAGATGCTCCATTTAATGAATACAAGAGACAAGTCAAGAAGCGCCGAGTAGACACTGAATAGGACTAAACTATGTACATAATAGTTTTTTGCCTTTTGTTTCATCATAAATTTTATTTATATAACCCTTTTGCTGATTTTTAAAGTGTTACATAAACAGGACAGGTGAAATATTATCATGCAAAGCAACCATAAACACATGAAAAGACCTAGGTTTACAATTTATGATTAAAACGCTACTATCTACACAATATACATAGACATAAAATGTAAAAACTTAAATATCTTAGAAACAGTAGCCAATCAGTTGTTTAAATTGTCATATTTGAATTCAGCACATCAAAATACATAATAAATAGCACATTTTATCTCTGAAGCAGACGACTTCTCAAAAATTGTAGACCAGTGTAATACTAGTGTAGTTGTTTATGTCTTAGAGAAAATATTTTAGTGGGTGGTTCCATTTCAGCTGATTGGTAATTAAGATCTTTTATAGACTAGAATATTCTGAAGTAACAGAATATTTTCTTTTATTGTTTTGTTGTTTTTTTAAGACTAACACAACAGAGGTGATAGATATGTACTAGCTACTATGACACATACTGTGGCTAATTCTGACAGTATATGTATGCAGTGTTGCTTACCTGCTCAACAGTCAGTTACAATTGTGTCTCAGGTTTCAGAGTGGTATCCATATTAGTCTGTATCAGCAAAAAGAACGAGGAGTCCTTGTGGCACCTTAGAGACTAACAAATTTATTTGGGCATAAGCTTTCGTGTGCTAAACCCCACTTCATCGGCTGCATTGCAGTGAAAATACAATTGGAAGATATATATACACAGAGGATATGAAAAAATGGGTGTTGCCATACTAACTATAACGAGAGTAATCAGTTAAGGTGGGTTATTATCAACAGGAGAAAAAAAACATTTGTAGTGATAATCAGGATGGTCCATTTCCAACAGTTGACAAGAAGGTGTGAGTAACAGTAGGGGAAAAAACTAGCATTGTCAACTGTGTCCACATATCTATTCAGGGGACACCATCATAGAACCTAATCACATCATACACACTATCAGAGGCTCATTCACCTGCACATCTACCAATGTGATATATGCCATCATCTGCCAGCAATGCCCCTCTGCCATGTACATTGGCCAAACTGGACAGTCTCTATGCAAAAGAATAAATGGACACAAATCAGACATCAAGAATTATAACATTCAAAAACCAGTTGGAGAACACTTCAACCTCTCTGGTCACTCGATTACAGACCTCAAAGTCGCAATACTCCAACAAAAAACCTTCAAAAACAGACTCCAATGAGAAACTGCAGAATTAGAATTAATTTGCAAACTTGATACCATTAAATTAGGCTTGAATAAAGACTGGGAGTGGATGGGTCATTACACAAAGTGAAACCTATTTCCCCATGCTAATTTTCACCCCTACTGTTACTACATCACTACAAATATTTTTTTTCTCCTGCTGATAATCGTCCACCTTAACTGATTACTCCCGTTATAGTTAGTATGGCAACACCCATTTTTTCATATCCTCTGTGTATATATATCTTCCTACTGTATTTTCCACTGCAATGCATCCGATGAAATGGGTTTTAGCCCATGAAAGATTAGCTCAAATACATTTGTTAGTCTCCAAGCTGTGTCTCAGTGTCCCTTGTCTCAGTGCCTCACTTTCCAGTTGTTTCTGTGTTGCAAGCAATTCGGTGAAGTTTGCCTTACAGACAAATCAACATTGCTCCCATTTAGGGCAAACAAACTCCCAAAGTCAAAGTAAATAGCACACACACACACACACACGTCAAATCGAAATCTATTTCTAACCTTTTCCTTCCATTAGGGTCTGTCTGACTTCTGCCCTTTCCAGAGTATAACACTATTTCATCCTCAGGCAATTGCTTCCCTTCCAAATCCTTCCCTTTGTAAGACTTTTTTTTTTATTACACAGCATTACCAAGGGATGCCATAGGGGATTCCAGACACACCCTCTATACCAGGGTTTATGCCTAGGGCCCTGTACTATAGGCAGCTGTCAACACTCAGTCTCCAAAGTTGCCTACTTCTTTGCTTCATTCTGTGTCTGTCTCTGTTTAGGACCTTCTCCTTAGCCTCTCCACTACATTTGCCACCATACTCTTTTGTGGGTTCTATTCTCAGCTCCCAGTCACACTGGTCTCTGTTCAGACTCTCAGCCCCTTGAGATTGTTGCCAACAAGTTGCAACTGCTGCTTTCAGACCTCTTTCCTGGATTTCTCACTATTTTGAACCACAGGCAGCTCTTTATAGCCTGGTTCCCTTCCCCAGCAGGCCTCACTTCCATCCCAAAGTCACATGACCCTGCAGGTACTAGAATTTCCAAAAGAACTGTTTTTTAAAGGGACAGAACATGGAGGTGGGATGCACTAGCCCAGGTTAACCCTTAAAAGGGCCATCCCATGTTGTGACAGCAAAACTTGGGATTAAACTTCTGAACATTTAAATAGTTTTTATAGGCCATCTTCTGATGTTCTTACAAATTCAAAATTGTGCTTGGAGTCAATGGGAATTTTGGCTGAATAAGGCATGAGTGAAAAAACAAGTCTCAGAAATTGACCCTATATAGATATATTGTACTGGCACTCTCGAGAAAATAGGTTCCCCTAGCTAAACATGGCTGGGTACCTATATCCAAATGTGTGGACTAGAAATCACTAGTCCATCACAAATGTATTATTGACAAAGAGAAAATCTGAAGTCTATGTGAGCTAATTTGAAATAAAGTTGCAGACACATAAAAAGAGATGTATAGTCTGATGGAAAATTGTATATAATGTATTAAAAATATATTTAAGGATCTACAGTTCTCTGCAAGATACAAGCACCCCACCACTCAAAGCTTAATGAGAGGCTGGGTTTAACTCTAATAGTTTCCTTAGCTCAAAGAAAGAATAAAAATGTATTTTTACTTGTGGAAACTGAAGAACTGTTACAACAAATAGCAAAGCAAATACTTCATTTCTGTAGGAAACGCCTATATTAACCATCCTTCTTTTGGAGATTCCGTATTATAACAACCTGGAAATTTTTGGTCACAGAATAAAGGCTGACAGTTCACCACTCCTGTGAATATACTGAGGAGGAATAGGGTGCGGAAGAGGGGGGTAGCCACCCTCATCAGTGACCCCCCTAAATATAATGAGTGGGTCATCTTTCTACCCTTCAAGATCTAGAAGGATGAAAATGATCATCCAGCTGATGTGTGCAAAGGGACCATGCTGGCCCCATTGGAAGGGAATAGAGTACTGGAATAGAGTACTGAAGAAGACAGGAAATAAATGACCAATTTCACTTTGGAACGCGTTAATAATATTAGATTTTTTTTTCAGTTTTGTTTGGATTTGGGGGGTAATAGTGAACTATTACCAAAATATTGTGGGGGGAGGGAAGGGAGAAAGAGAGAGAGAGAGAGAGAGTGTGAGAGAGAAAGTGCTAATTAAAGCAAAATTTCCAGAGTTTACTGTAACTTTTACAGGTATGTAACCATGATGTATTTTTAAAAAGAATAATTGATGCAACTGGATTAAGTGACTACATTTAACACACTTCCTGCCCAAATTAATGCATAAGTAAATATATACTTTTTTTTATTTCTTGTGCATAGAAAAACATGATTTAGCCATGGTATAGCTCATGTCAATAAGAGGATTTCAAAGCCACTCTTCCATGCCAAAAGTAGATGGCTCAATGAAAGTAAATGGCATGCTCTGAGTACCGATTTTAACATTTTGCTCTTCCCTGAAAATAAACAACTACAATTAAACAATTGTATAACAAACACAACTAAAATTAACCTTCTTAAAATGTAAACAGATGGAACAAAACAGGATGGGGGGCGGGCGAGGAGCATTAGATGCCCTCTGAAATAAAAATGAAATGTGAAAGAGAATGAAAAGTAATAATAAATAAAAGGCTTAACAGTGGTTATTCTAAAAATATTTTTAGCAATATAGCTCCCAAGATGCCTTGGCAAGACAGTTCTTTATAAATAATATTATTATTGCTCTAGTATAGCAACTTCTTGTCTGTCATCTGTTTCTAAAGGTCACTTGGTAATACTCCCCTAAAAGAAAGATTGGAAATATTTATTTGTAAATAAATATATTCCAGGATAATTTTAATGACACTTAACTATCCATTGATGTGAAATCACCCCTAACAAGTGTACTGTTTCTACATTCTGTAATTACAGTACAGGATAAAGGTCCCATATGTACAACTAACCACTAAGTAAATGATAGGCTACATTGATAATTACAAACACTGCTGAGCTAACAAAATGAAAATGTTTTTCAAAGTTCCCTTATAATCTTCCCTGTAGGCAGTTCCCCTATTATATATGAGCTGTATAGAAGCCTGAAGCAATTGTCATAATGCTGAACTATTGGTTTGAATTGTTCCTACTGCCAGCAGCAAACAATAATTTATTACATTTGTGGATACACAAGTTGTCATTAATTCAGTTTTCAATCCAAACATTGTATGTGGAAATAGCTACTCCAGTTTTTGGTTTATAAATTTGTTCCTAGGTAGCTTTGAGTCCAGGAACAACAATTCCCAGGATGCACCAGGGGAGGAGGAGGTGGAGAAAGAGGAGAAAGAAGAAAAGGAAAGGAAGAACATGAGCTCTGTGAAAGAATGAGAGGAATAAACCTTCCCTTTCCTGTTACCAAACTTCCTGAGTCTTCCTCAGAAGGGTTAGGGGCAAAACAAACTGGCAATGAGCATAAAAGAACTGTGAATTTTTGTTTATTGTTAGTGACCTGTCCATGACTTTTACTAAAAATACCCATGATTAAATTGTAGTCTTATTTATAGCACATATTTGTCCTACAAATGGGGAAGGGGTAAAGGTCACAAAGATTAAAAAGCTTTTTTTCCATGTGTAATCTCTGATTTTACTCAACCTCAGAATAAGCATAAAGAAGGGGATGAGTCCAGTCAGATCAGCCTCACGTCTCAGCCCTTATCCTCTGAGGAGAACTCCTTCAAATAGGAGAATAAGGTCCACCAGCCCTCTTTGAGTGGGCTCCAGGCCAACAATCCAAGCACGGAGAGGGATACACCTCTGCTTCGTTACCCCCTGCTACTGTGTTCTTTCTTCCTTTCTCCCTGTGTGCATGTAGTCTTTAAAATAAAGTCTGATGTTTCTGGCTCTTGAATCCTCCCTTTTGAGCTCCGAAAGGCCAGTGCATCTTATTTCATATCCAGTCCTGCAAAAATAGTCTCAACTGCACAAGTCGTTATTACTCAAGTGAGTGCTCCCAATCATTTCTCCGCAGGGATTACTGGGTGAGGCTCTATGGCCTGCTATATGCAGGAGGTCAGACTAAATGATCTAATGGTCCCTTCTGGCCTTACAATCTATTCATCTGCTCTATGAGTAAAGATTATTGACATAATGTTCCATGTGCCTTAAGTGAGAAAGATAGAAGGTTCTATAAACACAGGGGGGGTGTTATTAATATAATTCATAACTATTACTAATGTGCTTCCTGCCAAGTGCCTGTCAGATGGCTTTTTAAGGAAATAGTGCATGATACTGACAATCAAGGAAAGGAGAATTAAGCATAAACGGGGACATTATTTCTGATTCAGAAAAGAGATGCATACAATAGTATAATATGTTACAGTGTTGCCAACTCTTATTAAGAGTCTCATGATATTTGGGGGCTTTCTTAAAGCCCAAGCTCCTGAGGTCATGTGATTATGTGAGACTATCTCTCTCATATAAAGGACATTTCTAGCCCTCAGAATTGCAAAGGAAACTTTGCAAACATGAATCTTAAAGCCTCAAAAAGCCATAAGTCACATACCAAGAACCTACATTTAATTTTAAAAATACCAACTTATGCTTTTTAACCCAATCTCATGATTTTTGGATGGGACTGACTCGTGATTTTTGAATGCTTGGAGTTGGCAAGACTATTGATTAGTATTATATAATATTCATGGCTGGGTAACAGCACACACTCACATGGTTCCTAGATACCTATTTTACCAGTATTACTACAAACACTAGATGATCATTATTATTGTAAACCAAGATCTGACCTTCAAAAATCGAAAGCTTTCAGGATGAATTACACCAAGCTATTTTTAACCTGGCTAAAACTTATCCAAAAATATGCACTTTACACACTTTAAGATCTAATAATATTTATAAGTTCACAAGGACATAATATGGAAATAAGTAAAAAAGCAAAAGTACATTGATTAACATAACAGAAATAGTGTGTTTGATTTACAGATCTGCTAATTTCAATAAACTACCCCTTAATATGAATTATTTAAACTGATGGTAATTTAAAACTGTAATGTATATAGAAATAAAATCTTCAAAAGGTCCTTCATGGAAATATTTGCTCAGTCATTAGTACGTGTCAGGAGTACACACCTGAAAAAAAACCATCTTGTTTGACTGCTGTGTCCTGAATACACATACTGTAGAACAAAACTCTAGTGGTTTAGTAATAACTTGTCAGAGGTACTATTTTAATATCTTTCTTCCTTTCTCTCTTACACTGGCTAAATTATTCATTTGTCATTTATTATGCATATTTTATGGAGGTTTTTAAAAAATTTATTATTTTATGCAACTGAAATGTACATACTAGATTTAGATGAGATTTTTGCATAATGCTGTTTTAAGCAGTGTCGTGAAATATTGCAATAAACTATTGACTGTGTCTATGAGAAGGTTATAGAAGAGTATTTTCGTACTTGTTATGTTATGTGGACTTTTAACTGATTTAAGAAATTATTACAAATCATCCCACAAGCTGTTGTGCAGGGCAGATGCCCACACTCATATGAAACTCCACTAACTTCAGTGGGGTATAGTGTAGTCTTGAGGATCCACCTTGCAGGATCAGGGCTTTGATTGCATAGTGACTGTGCATGGTTTCACCCTACATATCTCTTGTAACATGCTGCATAAGGGTGAATCCTGTGTAATAGGGTGAATTTTATATGTAATACACAATGGACTAGGCAGGGTACACCTGGAACTGTATGAAATATTCACTGTGAAAGCTGAAACCTTGTGAAACTTGCCTGATTTGGGGTTTAGTTGCACATGCAAGACTCAAGACTTTGGATCTGTTCACTGAGTCACAGATTTCACAGAACACAGATCTGAGTCCTAGCCCAGTGATTTATCCACATGACCATCCTTCCTTTTTGAGAGAATGTCAGCTGGGTTATATAGCATTTTAACTATTTGACAATGTTTCTTTTCCAAGTCAAATCAATCTGCCAAATACTAAAACTAAGGACAAACAACATTAATGAGGAGCCTGAACTAAACCCCCATATCGTGACACTCCAATACAAAGAAGAAATTAGAATGTGGTCCCTATCTTCATAATATTGATACAGAAAAATCCTGTACTGCTTCAAGGACATGAAATAGATAACCCAATAGGTCTTCTCCAGACTTATCTATGATTTTCATGTAGTGGACATGATTACTGTTCCTTGAAGAGGAAAATTACAGTTGTGCCCTCTAAACCTTGGTCATGTAATATATATCCTTTGTAGAAATGTGTATGTTAAGAGGACATGGCTAGCATGATTGGGGGGAGGGAAGAGACACAAGAAAGAGTGGAAACAGACAAGAAATACTTTGCAAATTAAGGGCCCCATTGAAGCCAATGGCTAGACTTCTATCGGGTTCAATGGTGGAGGTTTGGGAGCTTGGGTACAAAATATTTCTAAATTAATGAGAAACTAAAGTTGTTCTATATCCCTGTCACACCAAATGAAAGCATAATACCATTTGAGCTTACTCATTGGATGTAATTCAGCTAAGCATCCTTACTGACAACAGAATTGTTGTAGTAATTAGTAGTAACACCAGAATTTCCACACTTTCTTAAGGGAGAAATATAAGTAGTTGACATTTCCAAAGACATTGCACTTGATCATAGAATCATAGAATCATAGAATATCAGGGTTGGAAGGGACCTCAGGAGGTCATCTAGGCCAACCCCCTGCTCAAAGCAGGACCAATTCCCAATTAAATCATCCCAGCCAGGGCTTTGTCAAGCCTGACCTTAAAAACCTCTAAGGAAGGAGATTCCACCACCTCCCTAGGTAACCCATTCCAGTGCTTCACCACCCTCCTAGTGAAAAAGTTTTTCCAAATATCCAACCTAAACCTCCCGCACTGCAACTTGAAACCATTACTCCTTGTTCTGTCATCTGCTACCACTGAGAACAGTCTAGATCCATCCTCTTTGGAACCCCCTTTCAGGTAGTTGAAAGCAGCTACCAAATCCCCCCTCATTCTTCTCTTCTGCAGACTAAACAATCCCAGTTCCCTCAGCCTCTCCTCATAAGTTATGTGCTCCAGTCCCCTAATCATTTTTGTTGCCCTCCACTGTACTCTTTCCAATTTTTCCACATCCTTCTTGTAGTGTGGGACCCAAAACTGGACACAGTACTCCAGATGAGGCCTCACCAATGTTGAATAGAGGGGAATGATCATGTCCCTCGATCTGCTGGCAATGCCCCTACTTATACAGCCCAAAATGCTGTTAGCCTTCTTGGCAACAAGGTCACACTGTTGACTCATATCCAGCTTCTTGTCCACTGTAACCCCCAGGTCTTTTTCTGCAGAACTGCTTCCTAGCCATTCAGTCCCTAATCTGTAACTGTGAATGGGATTCTTCCGTCCTAAGTGCAGGACTCTGCACTTGTCCTTGTTGAACCTCATACTTGATTGCAAATTCATTATCATCTTATATTCTTAACTTTAGAATAGAAAATATTCAAGTAGATCTCTAAAGACACATTTGCTTCCCCCTTTTACAAAGTACCATACACATCTCAACATATAAAATCTCATAAAGGTTGGAGACCTGGAAGCCTTTTGCAGCCACATTCAATGCAGTGTTTCCTGCAGAGAATGTGGAGCTGCAAGCAAACAGAGAATGGGTGGTTCAGCGGAGAAATGATCTGGCCAAGAGCCCAGCAAGAGAAATTCTTTGTTGTCTATATAAGTGGCCAAAATTTTGCAAATTTTCAAATTTCAATGACTTTGTGAGGGTGGAATGGGGACTGGATATTTGTTTAAAAGTCACAAATACTTTCCCCCGTCGTTTGACCAACACTAGTCACTGGCTGGAACCAGGCTAAGCACAGAAAGAAATTTAATGCAGACAGATATATTGTTGTTCCTGCACAGTCCTCTCTGTCCTAGGGAAATCCATTAAAAAGTGGAGCCAGGCACCAAAGGAGACCCAGAGCAGCTGGGCTGAGACAGACAGAGGGCCCAGACCTATTTGTTCTCATGTGGGGTGTTTAGAAACTATTATAGGAATTAAGTTAACCTTCATTTTTCTAGTTCTAGTAATGTGCCAATTTCATTTACCCATGTCTTCTTTTGGAAATATCCATTGGGTTATGGGAGCAAATAGAAAGAGAAAGTATAATCGCTGAGCAAAGGCCAGAAACAAACCCCAGTGAAGGCAACGGGCAGGTTTCCTTTTGATTTCAAAGAGTATTTGATCAAAATCATGAACCAAATTCTAACAAGGTGGTAGGCAAAGGTGGAAAACTAGTGTGAAATAGGTGTTTCTCCTGCTGATTCTAGCTCTACTGAACAATTATAAAAATGCTGTTCTTCGGGACCTCTGTGACAGGAAACATCCTTTGGGACAGCAGCTGCAGAGGAGTGTTCCAGGATCGGGCTTATGGGCCAAGCTGTAGCAATCTGTGAAAGCTAAGGGCTGAACAAATCTCCAACAAAGCTAAGGGTTGAACAAAAATAATTAGCGCAGTAAGCTAAAAATGCTGGGAGTTCAGATTCTTAAGCATAAAAAACAAAAACATTTTATCTAACTTCTGTTTCATGATTCTGCTCTAAATTACTTTAAAAAGCCAACCAGGCAGGATTGCTCTCCCAAACTTCTACATGAGTGCAAACTTAAGAGACATGAATATATTCAGTGAGGTAAAAATGATGATTATATAAAGCAAGGTGAGAATAAAGAGCAAGATACAGCAATAAGAAGACTGTTAAACTTTTTTCTCATCAAACAGTCTCATTTTGAAGACACCCACTGAGGCAGGATCATAACTGTACAACATGTAGCAAGATAAAACAATTATTACTACAGACACTGCTTTCAGTTCTGAGAAAGAGCATGGTATTTGTTGGTTTAAATGGGTGGCAAACTCCAGAACCCTACACAGGGACGCAAGGCTGCTCTTTGGAGACATCCTGGTAGGAGGTGATTGAAAATTTCCTTAAGGTTCAGTGGAATAACTGCTGAGTCATACTGGCTTGCAGAGCTGTTTGAAAAATGGTAATAAGTGGTCAACAAATGGCCAAAAACATTTTTGGGCAAAATGTAAAAGCCTGCTTGGCTGTAAATAAGATGTGAAAGGGCAGGTGCCCCACTCAGGTGCAGAGGAAACTACTAGGGTATAGAACAGAGAGCAGATTATGGAAGGAAATACCAAGCTCAGAGAAGGAGTTTAGGCTGAGGTGTATGTTTTTAAATGATCAATAAAACCAAATCTGAGGAAGAGTGATACATTTGCCTATATACAGATGACAAATTCTGGCCTCTTTTTTGGTCTTTCTCCTGGCCCTCAGCACATCAGAAAAGGGCTGTGGTCAGGGGACCTCTGAACACCAGTGACTGCCAGTTGCCACAATGGGTCCACAATGGGCAACCAGGCATAAGAGCAGTTTTTTGGCTGCTTTGATTTAGCCATAGGAGCATACTGATTCTTGACCAGCCTCAGGATCTTGGGGTCATTGTCTGGTCCTGTGTTGACCCCAGCTTGCCAGATGAGAGAATCTGATCTACTATATATATATATATATATATATATATATTAATATATATATATATATATATATATATATTATTAGGACCAGGGTGGAAACTCCTAAAACTATGGGACTGCTGTGTCCCCTTAACTCTCCATCTTGGACTGTCTCTCACAATGCTTTGCAGTGACAAGCAACAAACCCTTCCATGGGCTATCATCACTCAGTCACCAGCAGGCAGAAGTACACCCAGCTAAGTTGCATGAATACTCTCCAAGGCATGCATAACTATACACAGGGAAACACCAGCACATTTCCCAAACCCCCAGCCTTGCACCCCAAAAATGTAACATCTTACACTGCTCAAGACCGTCTCTTGAACAGTGCAAGCTTATTCATTAGTTTGCTACTTTGTCAAAGGAAAGTGGACAGGCACCAGTCTTGATAACTTGAGCAGATTTCCCAAGCACTTTAGACAAACTCACTGGTAAGGATAAAACATTACAATAAGTGTATTAACTTCAGAAGGATAGACTTTATGTGATTATAAGAAATAGGCATAAAGATCAGAGCTAGTTACCTTAAAGAATAAAAAGTAAACACACATTCTAAATCCTAAAGTTTTAGACTAAGCAAAAGTTGAATCAAACAGCTTTTCTCACCACAGTGGATGTTGCAGGTATGTTACAGTTCAATACATAGGCTGAATTGCCTTCTCAGCCTGGGGCCAATCTCCTTAGTTCGAAGTCTATCTTACCAGTGTTCTTGTTGCCTTCAGAATAGGTGGGGGAGGACAGAGGAGGTCTCATTATCCCACTGTCCCTTATTTTATACCCTACATTTAAGTGCCTGAAAAAAACACTGGCCTAGGTGTGTCCTGGTGGGTCTTTCTGAGTCACAGAGTTGAGTAATCCTCATTGTGTGGTGCTTGTGCAACTGTGTTTTACAGAATTGTAAATCTCTTGTTTACAATTCCTCTGCTGATCAATGGTCATTTAATACCCGCCTGGCTGGGGGGTTGTTGTCACCGGAGAGCTAGCTGTGGACAACTCCCAGATTCACAACATATTTCAATAACAACTGTGACGGGTTGGATCACAGAAACCCCCTTGGGAGCTGCCACCCGATGTGCAAAGACTACCCCTGCTTCTGTTTTCCCTGCCAGCTTAGGACTCCAGCACCCTGTCTTGCTGAGCCAGACACTCCCGTCTGGCTCCAGACACAGACCGAGGGTCTGAATCACTTGTCCCAAAGCTGCAAGTTTACCTGAAAACAGCTCGCAGTAGCGCGCTTGTCTTTAGCACTCAGATGCCCAACTCCCAATGGGGTCTAAACCCAGATAAATTCGTTTTACCTTGCATAAAGCTTATGCAGGGCAAACTCATAAATTGTTCGCCCTCTATAACACTGATAGAGAGATATGCACAGTTGTTTGCTCCCCCAGGTATTAATACATACTCTGAGTAAATTACTAAATAAAAAGTGATTTTATTAAATACAGACAGTAGGATTTAAGTGGTTCAAAGTAGTAACAGACAGAACAAAGTAAGTCACCAAGCAAAATAAAATAAAATGCACAAATCTATGCCTAATCAAACTAAATACAGATAATCTCACCCTCAGAGATGCTTCAGTAAGTTTTTCTCAGACTGGACACCTTCCAGGCCTGGGCACAATTCTTTCCCCTGGTACAGCTCTTGTTGCAGCTCAGGTGGTAGCTAGGGGATTCTTCATGATGGCTTCTCCCTCTCTCTGTTCTCTTCCCCCCTTTATATATCTTTTGCATAAGGCGGGAACTCTTTGTCTCTCTGGGTTTCCACCCCCCCTCACTGGAAAAGCACCAGGTTAAAGATGGATTCCAGTTCAGGTGACATGATCACATGTCACTGCAAGACTTCATTACTCACTTGCCAGCACACACATATACAGGAAGACTCACAGGTAAATACAGCCATCTGCAGACAATGGGAGTCATCAAGATTCCAAACCATCATTAATGGTCCACACTTTACACAATTACAATAGGCCCTCAGAGTTACATTTTATGTTTCTAGTTTTAGATACAAGAGTGGTACATTTATACAAATCAGATGATCACATTCAGTAGATTATAAGCTTTGTAATGATACCTTACAAGAGACCTTTTGCATGAAGCATATCCCAGTTACGTTACATTCACTTATTACCGTATTTTCTCTAAAACCAGCTCAGTTACATTATATTGACTTATTATCAAGTTTTTATAAAACCATATAGACTGCACAACGTCACAACAACCATATAGCAAACTCTCATAACTTCATACACAATAACTATATACATATTTTGACAGAACAATAAGTTTCAGCAAATCATGACCTTTCATATGGTATCTTGCAAGGCATGCCTTGTATGAAATATCATAACCATATACCATTGATGAATAGGGAGGCTACAGGGTGCTACTTTGAGTTCCAATGAGTTACAATGGTGGCATCTGAAAATGAAGATAAATATTGATTATGAGGGAACTGACTGACTTTGTTACTCGAGATTTATGTCAGAGTAACTATAACATACTGGCCATCTGTTTTATGTCCCACTCTAGTACCAGGGATATTTTTACAACTGAGAGCTTGAGAGCCTGATTATGTAAATCAGGCTGTAGAGACTCCTGCGTTTGGCTCTAGCAGTTATCACTTCAATACCCAGTATTGGCCAAGATGGCACTTGCCACATAACTCCACTGATTTTGTGCCCGAGATCTGTTATTCAAGGCAGGGATTATTGTAGCACAACAGAACCTCATGGTGATGCTTTCTTCCTAGCCTATCCTCTGGCATGTTCCCTACACTTGGGGCAGTCAGGGGAGGGGAGACAATGTGTAGGAGATAGTGACATAAAGCTGGTTACACCAGCTTTCCACAACCTGGGGATTTCATCATTTGGAGCAGTTTTACACTGGAGCAGTACATTTTCATTTCTTCTAGATGAAAGACTAAAATAAAAATAACTGCACAAGCTTGATTAAAAGATTAACACTATGATACTAATAGCAAGTAGCCTGGCTGCTGACAGACATCTGTAAATTTGGGGGGAAATTTGCACCTTGAGGGCATGGGTTTGAAACAGAAAGAGGTGCATGGGGATATGTCAGAGAACTCACCTCTGTCCAGCAGAAACATTCTTTTGTAAATTTTGAAAACACGCATCTTGGTTGACTGTGACAAATGTGGGGGTGCATTTGACGATTAATAACATTGTATCTGCACTGGATGCCACTAACATGGTGTGCCTGTACTAAAAGTGAGAATGCATATTTCACCCACAGATTTGACTGGGTGAAAAAGCCTATCCATCCCGGCCAAGAGACTAAATATAGTTGCCTAACAGCTTACATTTAAGAGTCACTAAGGCCTGGTCTACACTATGAGTTTAGGTCAAATTTAGCAGCGTTAAATCGAATTAACCCTGCACCCGTCCACACAACGAAGCCATTTACTTTGAAATAAAGGGCTCTTAAAATCAATTTCTGTACTCCTCCCCAATGAGGGGAGTAGCACCGAAATCGACATTGCCATTTCGAATTAGGGTTAGTGTGGCCGCCATTCGACGGTATTGGTCTCCGGGAGCTATCCCACACTGCACCACTGTGACCACTTTGGACAGCAATCTGAACTCGGATGCAATGGCCAGGTAGACAGGAAAAGCCCCGCGAACTTTTGAATTTTATTTCCTGTTTGCCCAGCGTGGAGAACACAGGTGACCACGCAGATCTCATCAGCACAGGTAACCATGCAGTCCGAGAATCAAAAAAGAGCACCAGCATGGACCGTACGGGAGGTACTGGATCTGATCACTATATGGGGAGAGGATTCCGTGCTAGCAAAACTACGTTCCAAAAGACAAAATGCCAAAACATTTGAAAAAATCTCCAAGGGCATGATGGAGAGAGGCCACAATAGGGACTCATATCAGTGCCGCATGAAAGTTAAGGAGCTCAGACAAGCCTATCAAAAAACAAAGGAGGCAAATGGTCGCTCTGGGTCAGAGCCGCTTCTACGCTGAGCTGCATGCAATTCTAGCGGGGACCACCACCACTACCCCACCTCTGACCGTGGATTCCGAGGAGGGGGTAATCTCAGCCATGCCTGAGGATTCTGCGGACAGGGAAGATGATGATCAGGAGGAGGACGATGAGCTTGCAGAGAACATACAGCATTCCATTCTCCCCATCAGCCAGGATCTTTTTCTCAGCCTGACTGAAGTACCCTCCCAAGGCAGTATCCCAGACAATGAGGCCATTGAAGGGACCTCTGGTGAGTGTACCTTTGTAAATATAAAACATGGTTTAAAAACAAGTGTTTTTAATGATTAATTTGCCCTGAGGACTTGGGATGCATTCGTGCCCAGTACAGCTACTGGAAAAGTCTGTTAACGTGTCTGAGGACGGAGTGGAAATTCTCCAGGGACATCTCCATGAAGCTCTCCTGGAGGTACTCCAAAAGCCTTTACAAAAGGTTTCTGGGAATTGCAGCCTTATTCCGTCCTCCATGGTAGGACACTTGACCATGCCATGCTAGTAGCAAGTAATCTGGTATCATTGCATGAAAAAGCCTGGCAGCGTATGGTCCCGGTGTTTGCTGGCATTCAAGCAACATCCGTTATTTATCTCTCTGAGTTATCCTCAGGAGAGTGATATTGTTCATGGTAACCTAGTTGAAATACAGGAATTTAATTAAGGGGACAGAGGTGGCCATTCCTACTGGGCTGTTTGCCTGTGGCTGAAAAGAAATCCTTCACTACAGTTAGCCAAGCTGGGGGGAGGGGGCGAGGGGAGGCATTGTCACTGAGCTTTTCACATTTGGCTAGCAGGGATCTTTCCTGATACCAGCCAAGAGGTGGGGGGAAGGATAAAGCGATCATCCCAGAGCATTGGATGGAACGGGAGTTTAGTTTGATTTCTGCTGCTGCACATTAACAGGAAAACCACAGCACTCAATGGGCTTTGCTTGGTATGTGGGAAAGGAGGGCGCTGCTTTTATGAAGGCTGTAGAAGCCGAAAGACAATGGCTTACCATGGCTGTATGCAAGCCGAATTCTGTTGCCTGGACCTGAGTCTGTGATCTCTAACACCAAAGCTGCAGGCACTCAATATTAAGATGCAAAATGCGACTTTGTATTGAAATCACATGTGCTATGTAATGTGAATAGTGCTGTTCACCGTGAAAGAGTATAAGCATTGTTCTGTAAAATGTATCTTTTAAAATACGTCTCTCCCTTTTTACCCTCCCTCCTGCAGCTGCAAATTTTTCAAGCCTCCCTCCTCTGTCCCGAAGGCTATCTCAGATAAGGAGGCAAAAAAAAATGCGAGACAAAATGTTCTCTGAAATCATGGAATTGACCTGCAATGAAAGAGCTCATCTGAATGACTGGAAGGTCACACTATCCCAGTACAGGAAAGTTGCCAGTGAACATGAGGGATGAACGTGAAGGGAGGAGAGACGCTCGAGATGAGAGGTGTAGGGATGCAACACTGGGGCTGCTGCGTGATCAAACTGACATGCTCTGGTGTCTGAGGGGGCTTCACGAACGGGAGCAAGATCACAGAGTGCCGCTGCAGCCCCTGTATAACTACCCTCCCCCCTCACCGTGCTCCATAGCCTCCTCACCCAGACGTGTAAGAACGCAGGGGGAGGAGGGAGAGGGATGGCCCTGTGCACCCGCCCACTCCATCCCAGTGGTCAGCCCAAGAAAAAGGCTGTCATTATTTTGAACGTTTTTAGTGGCCTTTTCATTCCCTCCTATCCTCCTCCCAAACCCCACCCAGACTACCTTGTCAGTTCTCTCCCTCTTTTTAGAATCAATTAATACAGAATACATGATTTTAAACGATAGTGACTTTATTTCCTTAGAAAGCAAGCTGTGATCGAAGGGGGAGGGTGGGTTGCTTATAGGGAATGAGTCAATCAAGGGGGCGGGTTTTCATCAAGGAGAAACAAACAGAACTTTCACACCGTAGCCTGGCCAGTCATGAAACTGGTTTTCAAAGCTTCTCTGATGCGTAGCGCTTCCTGGTATGCTCTTCTATTTGCCCTGGTGTCTGGCTGCGCGTAATCAGCGGCCAGGCAATTTTCCTCAGCCTCCCACCCCACCATAAAGGTCTCTCCCTTACTCTCACAGAGATTGTGGAGCACCCAGCAAGCAGCAATAACAATGGGAATATTGGTTTGGCTGAGGTCTGAGCGAGTCAGTAACGTGCGCCAGCAACCCTTTAAACATCCAAATGCACATTCTACTACCATTCTGCACTTGCTCAGCCTGTAGTTGAACAGTTCCTGACTACTGTCCAGGCTGCCTGTGTATGGCTTCATAAGAGATGGCATTAAGGGGTAGGCTGGGTCCTCAAGGATAATTATAGGCATTTCAACATCCCCAACGGTTATTTTCTGGTCTGGAAAGTAAATCCCTTGCTGCAGCCATTTAAACAGAGTAGTGTTCCTGAAGACGCGAGCGTCATGAACCCTTCCTGGCCATCCCACGTTGATGTTGGTGAAACATCTCTTGTGATCCACCAGTGCTTGCAGCACCATTGAAAAGTACCCCTTGTGGTTTATGTACTGACTGCCCTGGTGCTCCGGTGCCAAGATAGGGATATGGGTTCCATCTATCGCCCCATCACAGTTAGAGAATCCCAGTGCACTATGACCTGCACATTTCCCAGAGTCACTACCTTTGGTAGCAGCAGCTCAGTGATTGCTCTGGCTACTTGCATCACAGCAGCTCCCACAGTAGATTTGCCCACTCCAAATTGATTCCTGACTGACCGGTAGCTGACTGGCATTGCAAGCTTCCACAGGGCTATCGCCACTCGCTTCTCAACTGTGAGGGCTGCTCTCATCTTGGTATTCTGGTGATTCAGGGCAGGGAAAAGCAAGTCACAAAATTCCATGAAAGTGCCCTTACGCATGCGAAAATTTCGCAGCCACTGGGAATCGTCCCACACCTGCAACACTATGTGGTCCCACCAGTCTGTGCTTGTGTCCGGGGCCCCAAATCGGCATTCCACAGCTAGAACCTACCCAATTAACAGCATGATCTCCAAAGCGCCGGGGCTTGCGGTTTGAGAGAATTCTGTGCCCATGTCCATGTCCTCATCATTCTCGTTGCCGCGCTGCAGTCACAGCCTCTTCCTCACCCGGTTTTGCAGGTTCTGGTTCAGCATAAACTGCACGATAATGCGCGAGGTGTTTACAATGTTCATGACTGCTGTCTTGAGTTGAACAGGCTCCATATTATGGTATGGCGTCTGCACAGTTCACCCCGGAAAAAGGCGCGAAATGGTTGTCTGCCGTTGCTTTCACGGACGGAGGGGTGAGGCTGTACTCAGAACCACCAGTGACAATGTTTTTTGCCCCATCAAGCATTGAGGTCTCAACCCAGATTTCCAATGGGCGGGGGAGACTGCGGGAACTATGGGATAGCTATGGGATAGCTGCCTACAGTGCAACGCTCCAGAAGTCAACGCTAGCCTCGGTACATGGACACACACCGCCGAATTAATGTGCTTAATGTGGCCGCATGCACTCTACTTTATACAATCGGTTGCCCAAAATCGAATTATGTAAATTCAGAGTAATCCCGTAGTGTAGACATACCCTAAGAGACAATCCAGAGCAAGTAGCTTTAATGACTCTAAGCCCCCCTTCTAGGGAGCACCCAAACTAGTTTAACCAGGGTGTGTCACGCTGACAGAACCAGATTCAGAGGTAGATTAGATTTATTGAGGCCCTGGGTACAAAGAACATTTGGGCCCAGCACACCCAGGGGGATAAGGGGCACCCGAACCAGAGGTGCTAGCGGGATCATACCCTCCCCCCTACACTTTTAAAAGTGGGATGGCAAGGCCCACCCACTTCTTAACATGGGTGGCGTAGCATCTTTCCGGTGTGGGGGTGAGATGGGCCTAGCCCCCCTTGCTATGAGGCCCTTCCCCATGCTCCTCCTCTCCCCCCCATGAGACCCTATACACTGACTAGGTCAGAAGCTGGAGCTGGGCAATGGTAAGAGCTGCACAGGAAGCCCACCTGTCCTGAGCCCAAAAGCAAGTCCCAGCTCATGTCCCTGCCCACCAGGGCATGATGCTCAGAGTAGATGGAGGTTCCAGGGCTCCCCACGAGGCCCAGGTTCCATTGGCAGCTCTTACCACAGCCTGGTTCCAACTTCCAACCTGACCAGAGGGTGGGGCCTTCGGGAGAAGAAGATGAGCAGTGGGTGGAGCCACAGTTATGGAGCCATCCCCCCGCCCCCCACAATTCTACACAGGTTCCGGCACTCCTGACAGGGCCCCCAAATTGGCTGGGACCCCTGGGCACAATACCTGTGGACCTGTGTGTTAATTCGCTACTGATCAAATTGAAGGACCCACAGGAGGATCTGGGCTGACTAGAAGATTAGAAGTTGGTTCTGTTCTGTTCCTGTAACTTAAGAGAAAAAACTATCTAGTTTAGCTTGTAGTGAAATGTAAGATAAGCTGAGACTAAATATGCCTATGGGCTGTTTGCTGTTTAAAATCTGTATACAATGCTCTGTTCCAACTATTAAATAAAAATACTTTGTTTTAAGAAGACTGTTGGTCACTATCATTGTGCACTAGCTTCCAAAACCCACTCAGGCCTTCAGGGTGATAAGTGGTTGCTACACTGGTCTTTGTCCATGATGGAAGAATCATGAGATTCCATTCTGAGACAAGTCAGGGCAAAATGGCAAACACCTGAGCTGAGCGCACTCAGAGAAAAAGAAAGGGAACAGAGGTGCAGTTAGTATGGCAATTATATTCTATTTTCTAGGAAGGAATTAGTTATGCATTTGCAGATCTAGAGCTAATGATACCATATGGATGCGAACCACAGTCTACTCAGTTGCTACAATTTAATATTTATGGTGTCCTAATGTTTCTTAATGTTTGCATACTGCTCTCCTTTGCTTATTCCTGACTCCTTCTTTCCCCATGACCCTTTTTTCCCCAAGTGTAGGTAATTAAAGACCACAATGACTATAACTGAGTTAGTAATATTCAATTGATTTTTGTATGCCCACATCAATTGGAAATCCTCATGAATTCACCTTTGCTGCCCAGACAACAACAAAGCTCCTACATTCACTACTGCTTCTGTAATGGGATTGAAATTGTTTCTAATATCCTTTTACCAAAATGTTCACCCAGTTCTTTAATTATATTTCTGTCCTACTGTGTTTTTTTCCTCACAGTCTCTGAACAGTGATCTTCATTCCATTTCATGCCCCTTATTTGTTTTTCTTCTTGTCTCCATTTTCTTCTTGTCCCCTGGCTGGGATGATTTAGTTGGGAATTGGTCCTGCTTTGAGCAGGGTGTTGGACTAGATGACCTCCTGAGGTCCCTTCCAACCCTGATAGTCTATGATTCTATGATACACTTTGGCTATAGAGTTTTAAAAACCTTAATTTTCTTTTCTTAAATTCAGACAAAAGATTTTCCTTTCAATAAAATGCTTTTTAACTTACTAGTCATTTGTATGCTTGAGCCTATTAAATTTAGCTCACCATGTTCTGGGTTGGCAGGAATGTTTTAATGTAAGAGAAATCCTTGGCTATTGTGGTTTGAGAAAATTCTGCTTTCAGAATGCATTTCAGCTTAATACATTTTTATTGTCTTTGAAAGAAAAGCAGGAGGAATATAAATCATTTATTTTTGTGCTACTATGTTGGCTTTCAGGAAGGGATGTAACTGTCCAAAACAATTTGTGGCAATTCTCACTAGTTCATGGGGGTGTTGTTTCTATTTAGTTTTCAGTGGAAAGTCAACACTGCCTCATTGAATAAGTATTTGACTTTTTAAAACTTTGAATTAAAATTCTTGGATATTTTTTAACCATTTGGAATTTAGGGGATAAATGACACCATCTGCAGGTTAAATTAAGCATAGCCACTGTGCATACAATGCTCTAATAAATTTGTTAGTCTCTAAGGTGCCACAAGTACTCCTGTTCTTTTTGAGGATACAGACTAACACGGCTGCTACCCTGAAACCAGTGCATACAGTAAACATGTCCACAGCTGAGCTGAATAAAATGTACCATTGTAATTCTATTCCTTAATGAGATGTGTGATACTATCTAAAGGGTAAGGTGACTGTCTACACTAATATTGTCACCATATTTACAAAATTGTGATAAATTTTGTACAAAGTATGCCTTGTGAGGTATCATTGGAAAAAGTGTACTTTGCTGAGTATTATAATCTTGTTATAATGTACATATCAACTTTGTGTGTGGAAGTATGAAAAGTTTTCCATATGTTTGTAACTCAAACATGTTTGTGAGTGTCAGAAATGTCCAAAGGCTAGTTCTTCTGGAATAACAAAAGAACTGTAAACAAGAATCCCTGCATGTCAGACCTAAAAACATCTCAAATGGTATGTACGCAGAATGTGCAAGCAAAATTTTCACTGCATATGAAGAACTGATGGCAAAGCACGTATGCCATGGAACTGCCTGACCCCATGACATGGCAAAGATTTTTCCAGCAAAAAGGGTCAAGATATAAAAAGGAAGAACAAAGGCCCCTGGCCACCTCTTTTCTACCCCATCTCTGGACTGGTGAATTTTGACAGAGGAAATTTTAAACAAAAGGACTGAGGTGCCCAAAAACTATTTGGGCAACCCAAAGACTTATAGAAAAATAGCAGATTTCATATTCCTGCTGTCATTTTGAATGACATACTTTGATCCAACAGTAATGCATTTTATTTGCTTTAACCTTTTAGTAATTCTTTTTTTTTCTTAGTTAATAAATCTTCAGTTAGTTTACTAAAGGATTGTCTACAGTGTTATCTTTGGTGTAAGGTCCTGAGCATCCATTGACCTGAGTAAGTGACTGCCCCCCTGGGGCTGGAAGACCCTAATGTTTGGTGATTTGAGTGTTTTAGTGAACTTTCATCATGGAAGCCCAGTTTGTCTGGGTGGTAATATAGGCTGGAGTGTCTAAGAGACGGTCTGTGGCTCTAAGTTAAGCTAATATAGAGATCATGGAGTACACATTTGATGCTAGTTTGGTTAAATCTAATGATAGGATATACCACCTGTGTGGGGATGTCTGTCCAGTGTGACCTGAAATTGGCCCTCTCAGCTGTGATCCATACTGGGCATGGCAACACTCTGTAGTTTTTTTTAATTAAAAGAACATCCTAAATTATTCAATTTATCCTAACGAGAGCTCACGGGGAAGCTGAGAAATGGGTCATAATGTTTAAATTCAACCTCTGATTCCTCTTCAAGATACTAAAAGGAACTGATTTGCAGGAGGGATATGAGAGTGAAAGGGTGTGCGGGAACATGCATGTGCACAAATTCAGCAGACCAGCAGCCTGAACCAAAAGCCCATTAAATTCAATGGCAGTCTTTCCGTTCACTTCGGAGGGCTTTGGTTGAGACCACCGAGTGGTATTTCTAAAGTCAAGATACAATTGTTCTTCAAATACTGAATTTAGACCAAAAGAATATTAAATGTATCATAATCACACCCTATGCAAGGGGTGGGCAAACTTTTTGGCCTGAGGGCCACATCAGGATTGAGAAACTATGTGAAGGGTCGGGTAGGGAAGGCTGTGCCTCCCTAAACAGCCTGGCCCCCGTACCCTATCTGCCCCCTCCCACTTCCTGCCTCCTGACTGCCCCCCTCAGAACTCCTGACCCATCCAACCCCGCCCTGCTCCTTGTCCCCTGACCACCCCTTCCAGGAACCCCCCCACCTCTAATTGCCCCCCTGGGCCTCCTCCCCCATGCTCCCTGTGCCCTGACCCCTATCAACACCCTCGGCCCCTGCAGGCCCCCCGGGACTCCCACGCCTATCCAACCCCCCCTGTTCCCCATCCCCTGACCGCCCCCTCCAGAACCTCTGCCCCCATCCAACTGCCCCCTGCTCCCTGTCCCCTGACTGACCCCCGGGACTCCCTGTCCCTTATCCAACCCCCCCCGCTCCCCGCTCCCTTACCATGCTGCTCAGAGCAGCACGTCTGGCAGATTCGCCGCCCGCCCGGAGCCAGCCACATCGCTGCATTCCCCAGCAGGAGCTTGCAGCCACACCGCCCAGAGTGCTGGCAACACAGCAAGCTGAGGCTGTGGGGGAGGAGGGACAGCAGGGGAGGAGTGAGGGGCTAGCCTCTCTGGCCAGGAGCTGAAAGGCCGGGCAGAACGGTCCCGCTGGCCGTAGTTTGCCCACCTCTGCCCTATGCCTACCAGAGTTCTTTACAATGTTTCTATTAGGGCTGTCAGTTAATCGCAGTTAACTCACGAGATTAACTGGAAAAAAAATAATCATGATTTAAAATATTAATTGTGAGTAATCGCAGTTTTAATTGCACTATTTAACAATAGAATACCAATTGAAATTTATTAAATATTCTGGATGTTTTTCTACATTTTCAAATATATTGATTTCAATTACAACACAGAATACAAAGTACACAGTGCTCACTTTATATTATTTTAATTACAAATATTTTCACTTTGTAAAAATGATAAAAGAAATTGAAAAATACTACTCACCTCATACAAGTACCATAGTGCAATCTCTTTATTGTGAAAGTGCAGCTTACAAATATAGATTTTTTGTTACATAACTGCACTCAAAAAAAAAGTAAAACTTTAAAGCTGACAAGTCTACTCAGTCCTACTTCTTGTGCAGCCAATTGCTAAGACAAACAAGTTTGTTTACATTTACGGAGATAATGCTAGCAGCTTCTCATTTACAATGTCACCCGAAAATGAGAACAGACATTTGCATGGCACTTTTGTAGCTGGCATTTCAAGGTATTTATATGCCAGATATGCTAAACACTCATATGCCACTTCATGCTTTGGCCACCATTCCAGAGGACATGCTTCCATGCTGATGATGCTCGTTAAAAAATAATGCATTAATTAAATTTGTGACTGAAGTCCTTGTGGGATAATTATATGTCTCCTGCTCTGTGTTTTACCTGAATTCTGCCATATATTTCATGTTATAGCAGTCTCAGATGATGACCCAGCATGTTGTTCATTTTAAGAACACTTTCACTGCAGATTTGACAAAACACAAAGAAGGTGCCAATCTGAGATTTCTAAAGATAGCTACAGAACTCAACCCAAGATTTAAAAATCTGAAGTGCCTTCCAAAATCTGAGAGGGATGAGGTGTGGAGCATGCTTTCAGAAGTCTCAAAAGAGCAACACTCCCATGTGCAAACTACAGAATCCGAACCACCAAAGAAAAAAATCAACCTTCTGCTGATGACATTGGACTTAGATGATGAAAATGAACATGCATTGGTCTGCACTGCTTTGGATCATTATCAAGCAGGACTCATCATCAGCATGGACACATGTCCTCTGGAATGGTGGTTGAAGCATGAAGGGACATATGAATCTTTAGCGCATCTGGCACATAACTACCTTGCAACACCGGTTACAACAGTGCCATGCGAATGCCTGTTCTCACTTTCAGCTGACATTGTAAACTAGAAGCAGGCAGCATTATCTCCTGCAAACGTAAACAAACTTGTTTGTCTGAGCGATTGGCTGAACAAGAAATAGGACTGAGTGGACTTGTAGGCTCTAAAGTTTTATATTGCATTCAAAAATAAAACAGTTATTTTTTGTACATAACTCTACATTTGTAAGTTCAGCTTTCATGATAAAGAGCTTGCACTACAGTACTTGTATTAAGTGAATTCAAAAATACTATTTATTTTATTTTTACAGTGAAAATATTTATAATAAATATAAATATAAAATGAGCACTGTACACTTTGTATTCTGTGTTGTAATTCAAATCAATATTTTGAAAATGTGGAAAACATCCAAAATATTTATACAAATGGTATTCTATTATTAACACTGTGATTAATCACACGATTAAAAAAATAATCATGTGAGTAATCGCGCAATTCATCTTTTAAATAGAGTGATTCATAGCGATTCATCTTTTAAATCGCTTGACAGCCCTAGTTTCTATATAAATTAGTGAAATCGCTTTAACTTGACAGTAGTGTTTTTAAAGCTCTTGTGTTGGTCCTGAATATATTTGATACAGACTCTTTAAGCTAAGTATTCATGTGTGTATACCCCTAACCCACCAGCTTTGTGTCTGAAGACAGTAGGTGATTATGTTTTTGCTATGGCAAGACTGTGTGAAATTTGTTTTTCTCCGCTTTTAAAAAAAAGAACAGCTTTTTTATTTATTGTCCTTGGGGCTAAATTTATCGATCCATTTTCTATTTTGTTGAACTGCATCCTGAGCGTGTTGTGCAAGGATGGGTAGCACTATAAAAGAGGTAGTTATAATTAAACCGTACATTTTACACAGAAACCATACAACTACAGCAAGTAACAACAAGTTTGCCACTGACATCACAGAACACAATGGCACAAAGGCCTGCTGTCAATCCATCCATTCAACTCCTCTGCCATCAATGAAATTGCATGAGTCAATTGAGGGTTGAGGGTTGATTGAGCAGGACACACCAACTCAAAGTGGCACCAGACCCTACCAGAACAGCAGATTAAAAATCTGCAGACATATCTCCACTGCTACGATGACCAACACCTCCCTCAACACACCTTTCAAGATCCATGGCTCCTACATATGCCTATCACAACATGGGGCGTACCTCATCCTGTGCACTAAATGCCCTAACAACTATGTGTTTGAAATGAGACAATCACTACACATTATCAAATGAACTCTTACAGAAAAATGATAAAAGATAAAAACACCATCACCTGAGGTTGAACACTATTCACAAAGCACTCACTCTTTATCTGACCTCTCAGTCCCCATCTTCAAAGGAAACCTGCACAACAGCTTCAAAAGACAAGCTTAAAAACTCAAATTCACAACTTTGCTAGACAATAAAATCATGGACTTAATATAAACACTAGATTTATGGCTTATTACAACAATCTATTACCTACTAATACCCTCACCCTCACCCACCCACCCGCACAAGCTGCCTTCTCCCCCCACCCTCCAAGCTTCCTTTCCCCCCTATGACTGGAGGGGTTCCAATGGGCCACATCAACTTGACTAGTCCCTTGAAATGTGTCTCAACTACTTACACTAAACAATCTATTCCACCTTGTTTTTAGCTCTGACACTGAGTGTGTTTCCTAAACCTGAAAAAGATTTCTGTATGAGCTTGAAAGCTTGACTTTCTCATGACCAGAAGTTGGTCCAATAAAAGATATTACCTCACCCACAGTGTGTCGCTAATATCCTGTGACCAACATGACTACAACAATTTTTCACACAGCACTCTCTGTGGCATTTCCTACTCCCTTACTGGAGACAGCCATGTAATCTCACAGAAGCTATAGTACCTATCTTTCTCCCGGGGTAGCATGCAGTCTAACACTCATATTGCCATTCAGTTCTACTTTTTTATAGTTCAGTGATATCGAATACAGTAGAACCTCAGAGTTATGAACTAACTGATCAATCACATACCTCATTTGTAACCAGAAGTATGCAATCAGGCAACAGCAGAGACCAAAAAATTTAAAAAATAAAAAGCAAATACAGTGCAGTACTGTGTTAAACATAAACTACTAAAAAATAAAGGGAAAGTTAAAAAAATATTTGACAAAGTAAGGAAACTTTCTGTGCTTATTCCATTTAAATTATGTTGGTTAAAAGCAGATTTTTCTATTCCATAGTAAAGTTTCAAAGCTGTATTAAGTCAATGTTCAGTTGTAAACTTTTGAACGAATCATAATGTTTTGTTCAGAGTTACAAATATTTCAGATACAAACAACATCCAGTCCCGAGGTGTGTGTAAGTCTGAGGTTCCACTGTAATAAGCAAATTACTTTCTGTTCCCAGCTCTGCCATCGGTCTTGTGTGTGAACTTGGACAAGTTACTCTGCCTTTCTGAGCCTCTCTGTTTTCCCTCCTACCCCTTTGCCTTTCTTGCCTATGTAGACCATAAACTCTTTAAGGCAGGGATTGTCTCCTACCAGGTGTTTGTACCACTCTCACTGGGGGCCTCTAGATGCTACTGTAGTGCAAATAATAATAAATAGTGAATAATTTATTCAACCAATGAGTTCCATGAATTGTCTGAACATCTTGGATTTGTTTCTTATTCAAAAGAGTCAAAGAACACTTTCTCTGAATAATGCTTATTCTACTGATTGGAAGCAGGTTATAGCACATATTCAGTGTTCAAAATACTAGTAGTGTTGGCTAGTGATGCTTGCTTGGATATATTGATCGCCTGTCATGTTTCAATTCCTTGACTGAATGAGTATAACTCTTACTTACGTTTTCAGTATGAATATTCAAATTTAGTGAATATATTTCTATAAACATTCCTCACTCATGAGAATATTTGTGGAAACTGAACACAAAATGGGAATGAACAGTGCTGGTGTAAGATATATTTTTAATCTGAAAAAAATGTACTGTGAATTTTTGAAAGATATTCACACAACAGGAATATGAGGTAAGAAAATGAGCTAGAAATACTAAATCAGATCTTCACCAGTTATAAATGGAAGCCAATGTAATCAGGCCCAATATTATTGATTTAATTTTTATTTACATAAAAAGCGGCGAACAGCAGAGGCTAACAGCGGGAGTTTGCCTGGGAGCTGTCCGAGAGGAGGTACGCTAAGTGCTGCATTAGGGGGGCTGTGTTGGTGAGTATCTGAGTGTCTGCTGCTGGGACAGTTGGTCAGTTTGACCGTGTGCTTGATTGCTTGCTTGTTTGTTTGAAAAGTGTGAATTGGGAGGGCTTTGTTCCAGGTGGGCCTTGAGTGGGCCTGACTGGTATATAAGGGCAGTCAGCAGCGAACCAGCTGAGCGGCGAACAGCAGAGGCTAACAGCGGGAGTTTGCCTGGGAGTTCGCGTGGGGAGAGCGCACTGAGGCTTTCATCTGCAGGTTTCTCCGAGTAGTTCCTGCAACAGTTGAGAAAGCTCCTAAGAGGACGGTGATATGGAAGGTGAGCGATCAGCTGTTGTAACCTGCACAGGTTGTGCCATGTTTGTCTTTCTTCCGCAGGACAGAAGCGACTTTGTCTGTACAAAGTGCAAGCTGGTCTCCATATTGGAGGAGAAGGTTCGAGGGCTGGAGAAACAAGTATCGACTCTGCGTTGCATAAGGGAAAATGAAGATTTCCTGGACAGACGTCAGGAGATGCTTCTACGGCCACAATGTTCTGAAGATTCAGAGCAGGCGCAGCAGGGACAGAAGGATTGTGAGGAGGTTTGGCAGCATGTGACCTCCAGAAGAAGAAAGAGGAGCGTCCATGCACCAGCAATGGAGATACAGGTGAGCAATCGTTTCCATGTTCTCTCTACAGGTGCTAATGCGGAGCGTGGACTAGATGGCCCATCTGAGGGAAGGGAGCAGAAGGAGACTCCACCGATTGGAAGGCAAAAGATGCACTGTCCTAGGGATGGGGGTTCCACGACCACCACTCCCAAGAGGAGGAGGAGGGTGGTGGTGGTCGGGGACTCCCTCCTCAGGGGGACTGAGTCATCTATCTGCCGCCCTGACCGGGAAAACCGAGAGGTCTGCTGCTTGCCAGGAGCTAGGATACACGATGTGACGGAGAGACTGCCGAGACTCATCAAGCCCTCGGATCGCTACCCCTTCCTGCTTCTCCACGTGGGCACCAATGATACTGCCAAGAATGACCTTGAGCGGATCACTGCAGACTACGTGGCTCTGGGAAGAAGGATAAAGGAGTTTGAGGCGCAAGTGGTGTTCTCGTCCATCCTCCCTGTGCAAGGAAAAGGCCGGGGTAGAGACCGTCGAATCGTGGAAGTCAACGAATGGCTACGCAGGTGGTGTCGGAGAGAAGGCTTTGGATTCTTCGACCATGGGATGGTGTTCCAAGAAGAAGGAGTGCTAGGCAGAGACGGGCTCCACCTAACGAAGAGAGGGAAGAGCATCTTCGCCAGCAGGCTGGCTAACCTAGTGAGGAGGGCTTTAAACTAGGTTCACCGGGGGAAGGAGACCAAAGCCCTGAGGTAAGTGGGGAAATGGGATCCTGGGAGGAAGCACAAGCAGGAGAGCGCAAGAGGGGAGGACTCCTGTCTCATGCTGAGAAAGAGGGACGATCATTGAGTTATCTTAAGTGCCTATACACAAATGCAAGAAGCCTGGGAAACAAGCAGGGAGAACTGGAAGTCCTGGCACAGTCAGGGAACTATGATGTGATTGGAATAACAGAGACTTGGTGGGATAACTCACATGACTGGAGTACTGTCATGGATGGATATAAACTGTTCAGGAAGGACAGGCAGGGCAGAAAAGGTGGGGGAGTTGCGTTGTATGTAAGAGAGGAGTATGACTGCTCAGAGCTCCGGTATGATACTGCAGAAAAACCTGAGAGTCTCTGGATAAAGTTGAGAAGTGGGAGCAACAAGGGTGATGTCGTGGTTGGAGTCTGCTATAGACCACCAGACCAGGGGGATGAGGTGGACGAGGCTTTCTTCTGGCAACTAGCAGAAGTTGCTAGATCGCAGGCCCTGGTTCTCATGGGAGACTTTAATCACCCTGATATCTGCTGGGAGAGCAATACAGCGGTGCACAGGCAATCCAGGAAATTTTTGGAAAGCGTAGGGGACAATTTCCTGGTGCAAGTGCTGGAGGAACCAACTAGGGGCAAAGCTTTTCTTGACCTGCTGCTCACAAACAGGGAAGAACTAGTAGGGGAAGCAAAAGTGGATGGGAACCTGGGAGGCAGTGACCATGAGATGGTCGAGTTCAGGATCCTGACACAAGGAAGAAAGGAGAGCAGCAGAATATGGACCCTGGACTTCAGAAAAGCAGACTTTGACTCCCTCAGGGAACAGATGGGCAGGATCCCCTGGGAGAATAACATGAAGGGCAAAGGGGTCCAGGAGAGCTGGCTGTATTTTAAAGAATCCTTATTGAGGTTGCAGGAACAAACTATCCCGATGTGTAGAAAGAATAGTAAATATGGCAGGCGACCAGCTTGGCTAAACAGTGAAATCCTTGCTGATCTTAAACGCAAAAAAGAGGCTTATAAGAAGTGGAAGATTGGACAGATGACCAAGGAGGAGTATAAAAATATTGCTCAGGCATGTAGGAGTGAAATCAGGAAGGCCAAATCACACTTGGAGTTGCAGTTAGCAAGAGATGTTAAGAGTAACAAGAAGGGTTTCTTCAGGTATGTTAGCAACAAGAAGAAAATCAAGGAAAGTGTGGGCCCCTTACTGAATGAGGGAGGCAACCTAGTGACCGAGGATGTGGAAAAAGCTAATGTACTCAATGATTTTTTTGCCTCTGTCTTCACGCACAAGGTCAGCTCCCAGATTGCTGCACTGGGCAGTACAGCATGGGGAGAAGGTGACCAGCCCTCTGTGGAGAAAGAAGTGGTTCGGGACTATTTAGAAAAACTGGACGTGCACAAGTCCATGGGGCCGGATGCGCTGCATCCGAGGGTGCTAAAGGAGTTGGCGGGTGAGATTGCAGAGCCATTAGCCATTATTTTTGAAAACTCATGGCGATCGGGGGAGGTCCCGGATGACTGGAAAAAGGCTAATGTAGTGCCCATCTTTAAAAAAGGGAAGAAGGAGGATCCGGGGAACTACAGGCCAGTCAGCCTCACCTCAGTCCCTGGAAAAATTATGGAGCAGGTCCTCAAGGAATCAATTATGAAACATTTAGAGGAGAGGAAAGTGATCAGGAACAGTCAGCATGGATTCACGAAGGGGAAGTCGTGCCTGACTAACCTAATTGCCTTCTATGATGAGATAACTGGCTCTGTGGATGAGGGGAAAGCAGTGGATGTGTTATTTCTTGACTTTAGCAAAGCTTTTGATACTGTCTCCCACAGTATTCTTGCCACCAAGTTAAAGAAGTATGGGCTGGATGAATGGACTGTAAGGTGGATAGAAAGCTGGCTAGATCGTCGGGCTCAACGGGTAGTGATCAATGGCTCCATGTCTAGTTGGCAGCCGGTTTCAAGTGGAGTGCCCCAAGGGTCGGTCCTGGGGCCGGTTTTGTTTAATATCTTTATTAATGATCTGGAGGATGGTGTGGACTGCACTCTCAGCAAGTTTGCAGATGACACTAAACTAGGAGGCGTGGTAGATACACTAGAGGGTAGGGATCGGATACAGAGGGACCTAGACAAATTAGAGGATTGGGCAGAAAAAAACCTGATGAGGTTCAACAAGGACAAGTGCAGAGTCCTGCACTTAGGACGGAAGAATCCCATGCACTGCTACAGACTAGGGACCGAATGGCTAGGTAGCAGTTCTGCTGAAAAGGACCTAGGGGTCACAGTGGACGAGAAACTGGATATGAGTCAACAGTGTGCTCTTGTTGCCAAGAAGGCTAACGGCATTTTGGGCTGTATAAGTAGGGGCATTGCCAGCAGATCGAGGAACGTGATCGTTCCCCTTTATTCGACATTGGTGAGGCCTCATCTGGAATACTGTGTCCAGTTTTGGGCCCCACACTACAAGAAGGATGTGGAAAAATTGGAAAGAGTCCAGCGGAGGGCAACAAAAATGATTAGGGGTCTGGAGCACATGACTTATGAGGAGAGGCTGAGAGAACTGGGATTGTTTAGTCTCCAGAAGAGAAGAATGAGGGGGGATTTGATAGCAGCCTTCAACTACCTGAAGGGGGGTTCCAAAGAGGATGGAGCTCGGCTGTTCTCAGTGGTGGCAGATGACAGAACAAGGAGCAATGGTCTCAAGTTGCGGTGCGGGAGGTCCAGGTTGGATATCAGGAAAAACTATTTCACTAGGAGGGTTGTGAAACACTGGAATGCGTTACCTAGGGAGGTGGTGGAGTCTCCTTCCTTGGAGGTTTTTAAGGCCCGGCTTGACAAAGCCCTGGCTGGGATGATTTAGCTGGGAATTGGTCCTGCTTTGAGCAGGGGGTTGGACTAGATGACCTCTTGAGGTCCCTTCCAACTCTGATATTCTATGATTCTATGATTCTATGATTCTACATAAGATTTATTTGCAGTGCACTAATGTTTAAGAAAATATTTGCATTTGTAAACAAAAAATAATAATTCTTCTCAGTTGTTCCAGTGAATCTCTGAAGACAATGATTTTCTTGTAAATTTGTCTATCTAAAGAGAATTTTGTGTAACAAACATCTTGCCTCCCATATTTAAAAGACAGATTATTAAAAGAGCTTTACATTAATGTCTACAGTCATGTAATTAATTGGCAAAATAAACTACTGGGAACCCACTTCACCTCATCTCCTGAAACCATGCAGACTTAGGTGTGAATGTAAGATTCTAAACAGTTCTTTGAAAAAAAAGTGTTACTGTAACAAGAAATGTAAAGAATAGCAAAGCAGTTGCTACAGCAATCATCTGAAATAATAAATTGGTTGTTCAGTGGTTAATTATCTACTGTAATTAAGAATTTTTTCAAAGGGCATTTTAGCAAACCCCCCATCAGATTTTTCCAAGTAATATGCCACTATACAACATGATTGTAAATGTATAAAAATGCAGGTTTATAATCTGATCTCTGATTCACTCTAAATGCTGGTGACTCTTGTACCTAGAGTACCTTCAAAGGGGATTCATCAAAGAAAAGATATTTCAGTTATTATTGATACATGGCCTATTTTCTCTTTGTCATGTGGTTTGATGGTAAACAGGGTACAAACATCTGTATACTTTTATTTTGTAAGAATACTATCAAGAGCTGAGCAAGGTTTATGCAACAGTTTGTACCTTTATATCTAAAAAATGAATTTTTTCAACATTAATCTAAGAAACAGATAAAAATAGATCAATGATAATCTGCATAGTCTGTCTAGGAAAATAAAGGATTTCAGTCAGCAAAACATATGCTTAACAGCAAATATTTTGATATAACATTTCATTTTTCAGTGTGCATGATTTTTGAAATGACACATTAAGAGAGTAAAAACTAGCACAATTAATTTGTTTATGCTGAATATCTGAAAATAATTATCATTAGAGAATATTCATTATGAAGTATCCAGCAGCATTTAAAAGAACTGATGGACATCTTCATGGAAATTTGTATATCAAAAGTGCTGTGAATATTTATAGATCAGCAAGTAAGCTCTGCTTATCTCTTTCAGTACCCTGTGCTGTGGAAATTATCCTGCTTTAAAAGGCAGAAGATGGGCCAGTTCCCAAGGGAAGTTAAGATCTGAAGACGGCATTGACTTAAATTACTGTCTTCTAAACTTGGGAGTTACCATCACCCTGTCCATGTACTTAGAAATGTCCCCACTCCTCACCACCACCTCAGTATAACTTTACCCTAGAAGGGCTGAATTGCTCAAATTAAAGCACTCAGACAGTTTAGGAAAAACCTTGTTCACCTGTATCAGCTGTAATATTCTGTCAACCTTGTCACTTGCACTTAGGCAGTGAGCCTAGCCCTGCATCAGGACTGACAGTTTTAGCCAAGAAAAGGTGACTCATCTTCAGCAAGATTTCAAAGTTACCCAATTGTCACTCTAGTTGGAGAAAATCTAGCATGCATACCCCGTGCACCCACAGTATAACAATAAGCTACTGTTCAGTAATACATGGTCTTCCCCCCGTCAAGTTGGAATATGTGTGTTGTTATAAACTAGATAAAAGCCTCCTCCAATATGGGGGCTTCAAAAGAGTCTAAAGCAGATGATCCTACAAATCTTTTCAATCCTTCTTCATGGTGTCAGAGTGTGAGATTAGGGCAGGAGTTTGAATGCGAAATTTGCAGGCTCTCCCTTATGAAGTGGTGGTGAATAGTGCATGCAGTGGAGAAGGGTCCTAATCCAGGCATTCTTCTGAAAACTTGGTCTGTGCTTCTTAGATTTAGGAGGGTGGAAATTCTTCAGGAAGCTAGGCTGTGGCTGACGTGGGAGGGAAGGAGCTCTTGGCTGGGAGACGCCCTCAGCCAAATAACCCAAAACTGTAGATGTGCAAGGCATGCTGCAAAGCCGATCTCTTCTCCCAAGCTTTAGGGGAAGGAGGCTTGTGCTGAGGGCTGTGATCGGTGGATGAAGTGGGTTCCTGATTGTGGGAAGACTCCTATACTTTTCATTTATTTGTATTTTTAGTAAATGTCAGAGACATGTAGAGGTTTGAACAGGTCCATTGAAATGTTTTGCATAAACACATAAATGAATAAAATAAATGAATACATAAAATCTGGATACAATCTCTCCATTTTATTGTAATAGGGTATGGTATTCAGAGCCTCCTCCAATGCCTATCCATCATAACAGAATAAGTTATGGATGGAGAGGCAAACTTTAGTTTCCTTACTTATGTGCATTTCTCTGTCAAGCTTTGTGTTTTTAATATTATTATTTAGTTATTTTATTTATTAGCATTTACTCTATTTTCCCCTAGAACTTTCTGTCCGAAAGATTAGCTTTTCTTTCTGAACAATCCAAAATAAAATGTTGGTTTCAAAGCTCTATTTTAACTACTGGTAGTTTTTTTTTTTAAGATTTGATAGTACGTTTGCATGTCTGATTGCATTCCTGAGGTATTAATTCCACTTTCTCCTCCACAAATTACTTCAACTTAATAATTCTTGCAAGCTCACAGTGTAAAACTATGCAAACCGCATCTTTAACATTACCTTATGGAATGCTGCAGAGAAATTTGGGGGAATAATTTACATCTAAAACAATCATTTTCAGGTAGTAGCCTCCTGAATCATTGGTCACAGCCTTGTTCTCCATATGACAGCACATGTTTCTGTAAATGTAACTAAAATGGTAATCAAAAGATAATTTACTTTTGTCCCTCAATTACTATCGGTGCATACAGGAAACTGGAATTTTACCTTGAGAGACCCATATCTGTGTCTGGCATGATGGTTTTTAACTCTAGTACTGCAGTGAGTGGGATGCATCATGGCTATAAGGCCCCCAACAGGAGCCGCCAAATTATGAGTATAGTTTCTCATAGTAACACATAGCATATTAAAATGAAACTTTCTTAATAATCACAGGCTAGCCCATGCTCTTACATGATTTATTGTACAAATCAGTGTGTCAAAACTCTTATCGAGTACATTACCTGTGTGAAACAAGAAGTATGAGTTTGAAGGCCATGCTGGTCTCCAATTTTTGAGAAGTCGTCTGATTCAGAGATAAAATGTGTATTTATTATGTATTTTGATGTGCTGAATTCAAATATGACAATTAAAACAACTGATTGGCTACTGTTTCTAAGATATTTAAGTTTTTACATTTTATGTCTATGTATATTGTGTAGCTGGTAGAGTTTTAATCATAAATTGTAAACCTAGGTCTTTTCATGTGTTTATGGTTGCTTTACATGATAATATTTCACCTGTCCTGTTTATGTTACACTTTAAAAAATCAGCAAAAGGGTTATATAAATAAAATGTATTATGAAACAAAAGGCAAAAAACTATTATGTACATAGTTGAGTCCTATTCAGTGTCTACTCGGCACTTCTTGGCTTGTCTCTTGTATTCATTAAATGGAGCATCTCTTGTCACTGTCCAGCAATAGTCTGCAAGCATTGATGGACTCCATTTGCCCTGATAGTGTTTCTCCATTGCTGCAATATCCTGGTGAAATCGCTCGCCGTGCTCGTCGCTCACTGCTCCGCAGTTCGGTGGAAAAAAATCTAGATGAGAGTGCAAAAAATGTATCTTTAGTAACATGTTTCAACCAAGGGTTTTGTATGCCTGGAGGAGGTTTTCCACCAACAACCTGTAGTTGTCTGCCTTGTTGTTTCCAAGAAAATGTATTGCCACTAACTGGAAGGCTTTCCATGCCGTCTTTTCCTTGCCACGCAGTGCATGGTCAAATGCATCATCTCGAAGAAGTTCACGAATCTGAGGACCAACAAAGATATCTTCCTTTATCTTAGCTTCACTTAACCTTGGAAATTTTCCATGGAGGTACTTGAAAGCTGCTTGTGTTTTGTCAATGGTCTTGACAAAGTTCTTCATCAGACCCAGCTTGATGTGGAAGGGTGGTAACAAAATCTTCCTTGATTCAACAAGTGGTGGATGCTGAACACGTTTCCTCCAAGGCTCCAATGACTGTCGGAGTGGCCAATCTTTCTTGATGTAGTAGGAATTTCTTGCACGACTATCCTATTCACAGAGAAAACAGCAGTACTTTGTGTATCCAGTCTGCAGACCAAGCAGGAGAGCAACAACCTTCAAATCGCCACAAAGTTGCCACTGATATTGGTCATAGTTTATGCACCTCAAAAGTTGTTTCATATTGTCATAGGTTTCCTTCATATGGACTGCATGACCAACTGGAATTGATGGCAAAACATTGTCATTATGCAGTAAAACAGCTTTAAGACTCGTCTTTGATGAATCAATGAACAGTCTCCACTCATCTGGATCGTGAACGACGTTGAGGGCTGCTATCACACCATGGATGTTGTTGCAGGCTACAACATCACCTTCCATGAAGAAGAATGGGACAAGATCCTTTTGATGGTCACAGAACATGGAAACCCTAACATCACCTTCCAGGAGATTCCACTGCTGTAGTCTGGAGCCCAACAGCTCTGCCTTACTCTTGGGTAGTTCCATATCCCTGACAAGGTCATTCAGTTCACCTTGTGTTATGAGGTGTGGTTCAGAGGAGGACGATGGGAGAAAATGTGGGTCCTGTGACATTGATGGTTCAGGACCAGAAGTTTCATCCTCTTCCTCTTCCTCGTCCGACTCAAGTGAGAATGATTCTGGTGCATCAGGAACCGGCAGTTCTTCTCCTTGAGGTACTGGGCCTATATCTGATGGAATGTTTGGATAATGCACAGTCCACTTTTTCTTCTTTGACACACCTTTCCCAACTGGAGGCACCATGCAGAAGTAACAATTGCTGGTATGATCTGTTGGTTCTCTCCAAATCATTGGCACTGCAAAAGGCATAGATTTCCTTTTCCTGTTCAACCACTGGTGAAGATTTGTTGCACACGTGTTGTAGCATATGTGTGGCACCCACCTCTTGTCCTGATCTCCAATTTTGCAGCCAAAATAAAGTTGATAGGCTTTCTTAACCATAGTGGTTATACTGCGCTTTTGTGATGCAAAAGTCACTTCACTATAAACATAGCAGAAGTTATCTGCACTGTTCACACAAGTACAAGGCATCTCTGCTCACTTTGGCTAAACAGAAATGTGTCCCTTTGCAAAATCAAACACAGACAAATAAGAGATCACGACACTATATTGATGACATCTTCATCATCTGGACCCATGGGAAGGAGGCCCTGGAAGAATTCCACCATGCTTTCAACAGCTTCCACCCCACCATCAACCTCAGCCTGGACCAATCTACACGGGAGGTCCACTTCCTGGACACCACCGTACAAATAAGCGATGGCCACATTAACACCACCCTACACCGAAAACCAACCGATCGCTACGCCTACCTTCATGCCTCCAGCTTCCACCCCGGTCACACCACACGATCCATCGTCTACAGCCAAGCACTGAGGTACAATCGCATCTGCTCCAACCCCTCAGACAGAGACCAACACCTACAAGATCTTCACCAAGCATTCTCAAAACTACGATACCCACACAAGGAAATAAAGAAACAAATCAACAGAGCCAGACGTGTACCCAGAAGCCTCCTGCTATAAGACAGGCCCAGAAGAGAAACCAACAGAACTCCACTGGCCATCACCTACAGTCCTCAGCTTAAACCTCTCCAACGCATCATCAGTGATCTACAACCCATCCTGGACAATGATCCCTCACTTTCACAGACCTTGGGAGGCAGGCCAGTCCTCGCCCACAGACAACCTGCCAACCTTAAGCATATTCTCACCAGCAACCACGCACCGCACCATAACAACTCTAACTCAGGAACCAACCCATGCAACAAACCTCGATGCCAACTCTGCCCACATATCTACACCAGCAACACCATCACTGGACCTAACCAGATCAGCTACAACATCACCGGCTCATTCACCTGCACGTCCACTAATGTTATATATGCCATCATATGCCAGCAATGCCCCTCTGCTATGTACATTGGCCAAACTGGACAGTCACTACGCAAGAGGATAAATGGACACAAGTCAGATATCAGGAATGGCAATATACAAAAACCTGTAGGAGAACACTTCAACCTCCCTGGCCACACAATAGCAGATGTAAAGGTTGCCATCTTACAGCAAAAAAACTTCAGGACCAGACTCCAAAGAGAAACTGCTGAGCTCCAGTTCATTTGCAAATTTGACACCATCAGATCAGGATTAAACAAAGACTGTGAATGGCTTTCCAACAGTTTCTCCTCCCTTGGTGTTCACACCTCAACTGCTAGCAGAGCACCTCACCCTCCCTGATTGAACTAACCTCGTTATCACCACACTGATATATACCTGCCTCTAGAGATTTCCATTACTTGCATCTGAAGAAGTGAGGTTCTTACCCACGAAAGCTTATGCTCCCAATACTTCTGTTAGTCTCAAAGGTGCCACAGGACCCTCTGTTGCTTTTTACAGATTCAGACTAACACGGCTACCCCTCTGATTATTATTACAGATCAACTCCATGTTCTCTACAGTGGGTAATGATACTGGTCTACTTCCTAAGGTAGGAACATGAGCCTTTATTCAGTAATAAGGATGGTGAAGTGCACATAAATATAACCAGAAGTAAGTAGAAGAGCTAAGATTAGAATTCATGTGAGATAGGAGGTGGGTGGGAGTATCATAGTAAAGGTAACTACAAAACAAATGATAGAAAATCGTGTACTAGCAAGTAGTTATATATATTCTCAAATAATATTGTCATTTTCATGTTTAAATCTAATATCTTTATTCAAAACAATTTTGAATTATAATCAGCAGAGGTATTAATTTATAAATTTCTAGTGTTGCTTACATAGTTTATTACGTTATCTGTAAACAGGAAGGGAGGCACTCAATCTAAAAGCACACAAAGCTGGCAATGTAACACTGAAAACAGAAAATGAGACTCAGAAAAGATTGTGATAGCCCCCCCCGCCCCCCGCCAACTACATTTGCTTATTGTTTGGAAGAGTTTTGTATTAACATCATAAACAACAGCTTTTCCAAATAAATTAAATTTTAATCCCACATGCCTGATAATATGATTTGGCCAAGACTTTGCAGACCTTTTGTCTGGAACGGGCTTGCATGAACAACCAGACTGAAGGATTAAAACACCTCCCCTGAGCCAAATTCCTCTTGCGTGTGTGTGTGCCTCTGTTGTCATGATGCAATCATGGAAAGCAAATAATCAGGTAAGTGGAATTAAAATTTGCCTTTCTGTTCCTGGTTCCATGAGTGCACACCTTGGGTTCATAATAGCTGTAGCCCAGAAGACACCTGGGGAGGAAGAGCAAATATAGTGGTACACATTTCTGTGATGTCAATGGCTCATAATTTCTAGCTTGCTGGGTTGATGTCAAACCACAGACCTGGAGCCCCTATTTTGCTAATCTGAAATTAAGGGATATGTCTCTGCGAGGTCCTTGTAACAGCACTTCTGTTTGCTATGATATCAGTGAGTGAGTGTCAGGTTGATTCAGCCAGGTTGCATCATGAGAAGAGATCAAACTACTTCCCCCTGACAAGGTAAGGAGATCTGTGAACTAGACCATGCTCCTACTGGAAAAATGAATAAATATCTGGGGAGATTCTTCAGAAGCAGCTAGATGGCCACCAATTTGTATTCTTTTCTGCCACAGCTCCCATGACAGTCCCAGTCCAATCAACTGTAGGAACAAGCACTTGTGAGGAATCAGCAACCAGTTCTTTTCCCCATCACTGGAGCATGTGGGACAGTTTCACTCACTTGGACAACCTCTTAAACTTTACTTCAGAGAAGAAAATCCAAGGGAATGGTTGAGGATCCCATAATGAAAGAATGATGACAAATGTGAGACCATATGGGAATAAGAGGAGGAGAGAGAAGCTTATGGAAGAATGTGGATGGTGGATGTGAACAGGACCCATAAAAAGAAGGGGAGAGAGGATTTTGAAAGAGTGGGGAGCAGCCAGTAATGGTGAATGAGGGTGTATTTTATTTGGATAATTCTGTGACATCTCTCATTCCATTTCCATCCCTGATATGCTATGACATGCTGTTGCAATCATATCTCACATTTTGCACAAGCTATTCCAGGCTATTTGCCAGTGTGTTGTAAATCTATTAGAAAACCTAAATGCCATTAACTGATACCAGAAGAATGACGTTTTGATAGATAATAAAGCATCAATAATCATGCAATATGTGGTTTTTCACTATTTCATACTTAAAAATTGTTTGTATCTTTTGCAATCTCAGAGCTCTGGTCTATATGTGAAAAAAAAATGGGGACACAGTTTTCCTTTATCAGGGAGTAGCCGTGTTAATCTGTATCCACAAAAACAACAAGGAGTCTGGTGGCACCTTAAAGACTACCAGATTTATTTGGGCATAAGCTTTCATGGGTAAAAAACCCACTTCTTCAGATGCATGGAGTGAAACCTCACTTGCTAATCTCAAATTAAGCGATAAGTCTCTCTAAGGTCCTTGTAACAGCACTTCTGTTTGCTAAGATGCCAATGAGTGAATGAATGTCAGGTTGATTCAGCCAGGTTGCATCATGAGAAGAGATCAAACCTCCATGCATGGGTAATGCATCTGAAGAAGTGAGGTTTTTTACCCACGAAAGCTTATGCCCAAATAAATCTGGTAGTTTTCCTTTATGTAACATGTATAATGCTGAAGTGTTTATCTGTCACAGAAGGAATTATTTGACGAAAAAAAAAGAACTATTCTATGCATCAGAGTAGTCCAGGTTTATGACCCTGAAGTCCTTCAGGGAATAATCCACACAATGTCCCTGAGGATAAGGGTTTGCATTTGGATCTCTGATTTAGCTGACAGATGAATAAAATTACAAGAAGCCAGAATACTCCCTAGTGACTGCTTGACTGCTCAGCTGAGAATGCTGAATGCTGAGCTACAGGTTATTCCAGCTAAGTTCAGCATTCGCTTCCAATCAAAATTTTCCCTGTACATCTGCCTTTTGTCACTGATATAATTTGATTGTGGTTTTTTGCTGATTTGAAGGTTTTCCCAACTTGTTTAACAAGTGTGAAAAATGTCAAATTTGGAGAACTGTTCAGTTTGAAAAATCTTTATCAGCAGATCTTAAATTAGGTGTAGACTTTGCTGGCAGTCCCTTAACTGTATGAACAAAGCCACACTGCAGAGTTCTACAGTACAAATCTGATAAATTCATATGACCCTTAATGGGTAAGGTTAAAATGCCATTCATAATAGAAAGAGACAGCAGCTCATGTTTTGAGAAATAAATGTGACAGAGTGTAACATGATTTGTCAAAACTAAAATGGATGGCAGCTGATAGTAGCTGTCAAATCTTGTGTCACAGAAGACCACCTCTTTGTCTGGGAGTGTGTAGTGTGATAGAGTTATTGATAAAGCATTAGGGATTCAGTTACTAAGTAACCAACACAACCTGGTTCAAGGACCTGATCTTTAAACCTCTTTCCCTTTAAATTACTGGTAATGTCTTATATGATTCCCCCCCCCCACACACACACACATACACTTTTTTTGTCTTCCTTCTTTTATTTAGGTTTGTCCCAAAGCACCAGCTTTTTATAGTAAGAGCTTGAGCCATTTTATTGCTGTGTAACCCACCTGACATAGTAAATTACATAAACTGTGCTGAATAGAAGCAATTTAAATTGTATGGAGATTAAGAAAACAATATAAGATTAAACTAAATCCTGCAAGTGTAACTAAAATTTGATATTCATTTTAAAATAAATTGCTAGTCAAGACAAGATCAGTGATCATTTCAGAATGCAGTAGTCCCTGAACAAGCCATCTTAAAATGAATGCTAAATCTGAAGGCACGGCGTTCAATGTAGCTGGGTACATTTTCAGTTAAGTATCCAGGGAATTAACTATGCAATTCTCATTGGTAATGAGTTATTCAGCCAAATCTTCATGCACAAATTACAATTAACATGTATCCTTTATGATTTTTCTATCTCATATATAGAATTAATGTAAGATAAGTAAACAAATTCCTAGCAGGTGCTAACTGTATTGGGGCTGATTCTGATGTCATATCGGTTCCAGTTCAGCATGGTTCAGCTTCAGCATATACTGAAAGTTAAAAGAGTCACATACTTTAAGGCCAGAAGTGACCACCAGATCATCTAGTCTGACCCACTGTATATCACAGGCCACTAAACGCCAATCAATTAATTCTGCATGAAGCCCAGTAACCCGGATTAGATTAAAATATTACAGCCCTCTCTTTACCCCAGGCAGAGAATAAAAGATCTTAGCAAGCAACCGGTGCCCTATACTTCTGACAAAGGCAAAAAACAAAACAAGGTCCCTCCCAATCTGACCAGGGGAAAATTTCTTCCTGATTCCATTACAGCCTCATGCTGGATAGTAGCATTTTGAGAAAATGACAAAGCTTATTAAAAGATCATCAAAACTAAAGCTGAATTAAATACAGTATTTCTATATTTTATATTAAATTCTTTACCCATCTGAGAATGCCAGATGAAAGTTCATGATCTGTAGATGCCAAAATTAATTAATTAGTTGGTGACAAATTGTAACACACAAGAAAGTTGTAACTGTCACCAGAAAGACAGTTTATATGTATATTTTTAGATCGGGGTCGGCAACGTTCGGCACGCGGCTCGCCAGGGTAAGCACCCTGGCAGGCTGTGCCAGTTTTATTTACCTGCTGCGTCAGCAGGTAAATAAAACTGGTCCGGCCCGCCAGGGTGCTTACCCTGGCAAGCAGCGTGCTGAACGTTGCCGACCCCTGTTTTAGATCATCTGAGTATCTTGAGAAAGTTTGTAGATTATAATTATTCTTTGTATTACCTTAGTAACTCAGATGTGTTAAGCACTGCTCAGACAAGAAAATAGTCGCCTCATTGAAGCTTACAATCTTAAAGAAGAAAAAAACGTATAAAATGGACTTCTTAATTCTATTAGCTTCTTTCAGTAGTAACAGATAAAAATTGATTTAGTAACAATCTCTATGAGCCAAGAATAATGGTAGGAAAATATACAGGTATATTAACACTTTGGACCATGAACTAGATGCTCATGAATTGACAAGCAGAATTGCTAGAAGCATCTCTCACAGGAGGTCTACCTGAGCAGAGCTCATTGCAGGATTGGGGCCTCAGTATACAGGGAAGCTGAAACAGCCTATGCAGAAAGATCCTCAGAGGGTGTAAGTGGACTCTCCATTGGCTCAATATAACTGCTCTGATTTACAGTAGTTGAAGATCTGGCCCCTGGGGCTATCACATGCACAAAGTAAACAAACTATAAAACTTACTTTTTTCCTATCTAATTTCTTTCCTACATTAAAACACACACCTACACACAACACTTGTTTAGTCTGCCCTTTTTACATTAAAACATAGCACAGTTGAAATATTTCTTTGAAATGTTAAGGATAGCATAGTTTATGAGGGAACCTTGAAGCTGTAATCTGTTACTGTAGAAATGAGTCTCCTTGTCACACAGAGAGTGAGTTTTTCATTGTAGGGTTGCTCGTAGTAAGTGCTGTGCCTCTGGCCTTTAAAGAAAAAAAAAAGGGAGTGCAAGAGATTTGGAAAAAATGTAAATTACTTTACATGGATTTTTAAACAAGAAGAACAAAGCAAAAAGTACAGTAGGTGAAATTATGAGCCTTGCTAAACTGGTTGAACATGAAGCAAATAAAAAAGTCCAAAGTAATAGCACTGCAGGCTCATAGTTTAAAGAGAAGTGTGGTATTATTGTGATAATTGAGATTTTGTGTAATCAAAAATTGTCATATTAAATGTTCAGCATCTAAGGCCTGCAGACAGGGCATATAGCCATCCAAAATGAAGATTTGTTTTCATAGTTCAAATATCTGCACTTTATTTGGGATACCTACAAAACATATTCCAAAATATTTGCATACAAATGACAATCCGGAAGATATCTTTTTGACCACAGCATTTGAAATTTATTGCTAGGATTCTATTTCTCTGCTGTGACTGGTACTTTATCTATCAGTTTAATATTTTGTGATACCCCCCTATACTTCTCACAGAAAGGGTGACATTAACAAAAGCTAAGTCTGCATAGGGAACATAGAGAACACACTTTTTAATTAACATATTGAACACTACTTTAGGAGCTTATGTAGACAGTCAGTTGTGTTTAAAAAGGTTAGCCTGTTGTGATTAACCCTAGGAAGAACCCTATGATTAACCATGCCCAGTGTTAAAATCTAATACATTAGATTATAAGCTCCTTGAGCCCATCTTTTTGTTCTATTTTTACAGCACCTAGCATAATGGGGTTCTTATCCATGACTAGGACTCCTAGGTACTACAGCAATGCAAAAAATAATAATAAACAACACCTCATTTCCCCAGTGTGGATAAAACCTTAGTTGCAACTATTGTTAAAAAGGACAGAGTGAGCTGAAAAGATCTGGACCCCAACAGTTCCTAAACTACAAAGGGCCCACAAAGTACCCTCCCAAACTCTGCATTTCAGGAAAGGGGCGGGGTATAGGGAAACCCTATCAAGCTCCAAAAGTCTGCACTGACCCTATCTTAATTTTAAAAACAAGTAAATAGACAAAAATCTTTGTTAACTTATCTAACAGTGGACATTAGGAATTTTAAGAAAACCCTAAGAATTTAAAGGTATGGAAATTAACAGTTAAGACAAGGTAGATAAATATTCAAATACTTTCACAGTTCGTACAACCCCATAAATAAAAGCACAATCACACTATATATTCTAAAAATCAATCTTAGCTCTGCTTCCACTTACCCATAAATTATTAACATGTTCATTACATCATTATCAATACTTTGAAATTATTGAAAAGTGAGAATTTAATAATCTACCCAATCCTGATTTTCTTCTTTTCTCTAGAAAATAAATAATGTACTAGCTTGTTTGAGGAATGGAGCACTCAGATCTGTAGCCTAGACATGTAGAATTGATTGGATTAATGTTGATATGTATGCTGTGTCTGAAAGGGGAGTGTCTCACTCACAGAGTGTATAAGGAAGGTATAATGTGATTTCTTCTCTGTATAGGGTAGCTGGAATACATCTGTTTCAACATTTATTTTCATTTCATTTCAAAATGTAATTGAGATCCTTCAAAATTTGTCATGAGGGAAAAAAAAACAAGAGAAAAACACCCCTCCCCCCCAGAATAGCTGTCATTGCAGTGGTTAGTGTACTCAGTGAGGATGAAGAACACTCCCTGCACTGCCTGATTCAGAACTAGGACTCATAAAGGGTCAGGTTGTGCCACCCTGATGTCCAGTAGAAGAGTACTTCATGATTTCAATTAACTAATCAGCATGAGTAAGGATAGCAGAATATGGTCCATAGCTGTATAATAGGTGGGCAATAATGTTGTTTATGAACTCTATATGGAGAATAAAATGTGATGATTTCAGAGATAGGGTAGATGTGACAGAGACCTCTTAGCGAAGGATACCCTGTTCTTTGCAAATGACTCTGACCTGACAAACTACACTTCTTACAGGATATTTATCCATAAAGAGTAACATAAAGAGTAGCATGTAAGGTATCTAAAAGCTGTTAAGACTCAATCATTGTGATATGTATGGATGGATAATATTTAAGGAATCTTGAATTTATATTGAAAGTTTGCTTTATTGATGTTGGGTAGAAATTAGTTACTAATGATAGCATGCCTTGGTGATGACTCATTCAAGCAAAAGGGAGTTGTCACCCCTCCCTAGTGTTGTAGTGCAAGGTTCTGTTGTCTACCCTTTCCACATCCCAGAATAGTCAATGGAAAAACATTAAAGACAATTGCAAACAATCAAAACCACTTGGAGTTGAAGAGAAACAGGCAGGAGCTCACTCTGGCTATGAATAAAAGATAAAAGACTGTTTAGATATAAAAAAGTGTAGGGAAAGGCACTCTGGATCCATTCACTGAGAAGCAGGAGGCTTTCATGAACATGAAATGGATCCTGAATGGATCCTGGCTCTTGTGGAACTAACCATCTCTGCAATAGACAACTTTGAGGGGAGGGAGAGAAATCTACTTTATTAGACAGGAAAGTAAACTACTAAGTGTAGACCCAGATTTTCATTTTCCTTATTTTGTTTTATATTGTAATTAGTTGTTTCCATCATGTGCCCTCATTTCTAGTTAAATCTTTATTCTTTTTTGAAAAAAAAAAGACTTTTGTTTTATCATAAGTGCTCACAAATGCTGTATGGTTTACAAGAGAGATGGTTTAAGGCAGGGGTTCTCAATCTTTTTCTTTCTGAAGCCCCCCCAGCATGCTTTAAAACCTCCATGTTGTGCCACAACAACTGATTTTATGCATATAAAAGCCAGGGCCAGTGTTAAGGGGTAGCAAACAGAGCAATTGCTTGGGGCCCTGTCAAGGCTGTATCCCCACTTTGAACTTTAGGGTACAAATGTGGGGGCCTGCATGAAGACTTCTAAGCTTAACTACCAGCTTAGATCTGGTCCGCTGCCACCATTCTCAAAAACTAATTTCCTTCCCTGGGTAGCCTTGAGAAACCTTTCATCAATTCCCTGGTGAATACAGATCCAAACCCCTTGGATCTTAAAACAAGGAGAAATTAACCATTCCCCTCCTTCCTCCCACAAGCTCCTGGTGAATACAGATCCAACCCCCTTGGATCTAAAAACAAGGAAAAATCAATCAGGTTCTTAAAAAGAAGGCTTTTAATTAAAGAAAAAGGTAAAAATCATCTCTGTAAAATCAGTATGGAAATTAACCTTACAGGGTAATCAAACTTAAAGAGCTCAGAGGACTCCCCTCTAGTCTTGGGTTCAAAGTACAGCAAACAAAGATAAACACTCTAGTAAAAGGTACATTTACAAGTTGAGAAAACAAAGTAAAACTAAGACACCTTGCCTGGCTATTTACTTACAAGTTTGAAATAGGAGAGACTTGTTTAGAAAGATGTGGAGAACCTGGATTGATGTCTGGTCCCTCTTAGTCCCAAGAGCGAACGAACTCCCAAACAAAGAGCACAAACAAAAGCCTTCCCTCCCACCCCCCACAAGATTTGAAAGTATCTTGTCCCCTTATTGGTCCTTTAGGTCAGATGTCAGCCAGGTTACCTGAGCTTCTTAACCCTTTACAGGGAAAAGGATTTTGGAGTCTCTGACCAGGAGGGATTTTATAGTACTGTACACAGGACAGCTGTTACCCTTCCCTTTATAGTTATGACAGGCCCCATGAAGTTAAATTGCTCAAGCTTCGGCTTCAGCCCCATGCAGTGGGGCTTTGACTTTCTTCCCAGGGCCCCAGTGAGTCTGATACTGGCCCTGCTTCATGGACCCCCTGAAACCTGCTTGCAGCCCCCCAGGGGACCCCGGATCCGTGGTTGAGAACCACTGGTTTAAGGTAAAACTGGTAAACGGCGGTACACTGCACCTTTGGGTGCAGATGACCTGGAATTTCTGTGAGTAGCCAGTGTGAGAGGCTGGATAAGACAGGGGAATGTTTGAAAGAGATTCCGGGATAGGGGTGTGTGATAGGGTGTATAGTCCCCACATGGACGAGGAAGGGGTCAGAAAGGTCCTGGCAGCAGGGCTGGCCCAACCCCACTGACCCTGTCAATCATGCACCATAGGGAGGGGGCCTTTAAAAGAGAGGAAACCACAGGCGGCAGGGGGGAGAGTAGATGTGGTGGTAGTAGTAGTGGGATTGTCTTAAGCAGTAGACTTCAGGAGTGAATCTTAAACCCATGGAGGGAACATCTAGAGAGGAAACTTTCACCGTAGCCATGGAGAGAATACAGGAGACTCTCAGAGCCTGTCTCAGACACCCAGCCAGAGTGATTTCCCCAAACCCATTATGTTGAGGATGGATCATTGACAGAATTATAGACTTGCCACACACCCCTTTTTGCTGAGATTGCATGGAGGGAGTATCTTGGATGTGTGGGGTTTGTGGCTTTCATTTTGACCCCCTCAGCTGGAGAGATGTAAGAAGGCTCCTGAAGTGGGGCAAATAATAGGGAAGTGGGGCCTATGTTGTGACTGTGCAGTGAAGATAACTGGGTGTGGTCAGATTAACCCACCCCATGAGGGAGGAATTGCCAAGGACTCTGTTACAAGGTACACCTATTGTTAACCTGAAAGGTGAAGTTAGGGCTCACCTAACCCAGAGGAGAGATGTTGAGTGGCCAACAGGCTGGTGGTGTTGGAGAGCTGATACCCAGCTACCACAAGAAAGACTCTCTCTCATGAGTGCCCCAAGTACCAACACAATAGGGTCAAGTCTTTGATCTGTGGATTGATGAAAAGAGGTAAGATGTTGATGTTCCTCGTTATTAATGCACTGGTTAATTGAAGAATTCTGTGTAGGACTGTGTGCCATATGCTGTTGGTGATAGGAGTTCTCTTTTATATTTGCATTTTGGTCTAATTTTAGTAAACATGGAAAGTCTTTAATAAACAAAACAGTTTATTAAAAAAATCTAATTTATTGAGTTGCACTTTTTTGCCTTTCAATCAGTTTGGGTAGTGAAACTGCAATTGTTTATTTATACAATTACTTCTTGTGAGTCAAGTTACATATGTCCATACATGGGCCATAGTCAGATTTGCTTTATGTTTTTAAAAACCTCTTTCTTAATTATTATTATTTTATAAATTATATTCACGGTGTATGTGTTTATCTTTAAATTATTGGACAATGTACCTTCAAATATTTATGTTCAAAACAGTAAGAATGAAGAGTGGAAAATACTGTCAAATATTTCTTGTGACAAGAATTTATTTCCAAGTACTCCATTATCTGATTGCAAATGAGGGGTAAAATCTTGGCTCCATTGAAATAATATGGCAAATTTTCCACTGACTTCAACAGTGCCAGCCTTTTATACTAGTCATTTTACATTTTAACAGAAAAAAGGTGAATAATATTACTCTAATGAAGTGTAATTTTCTGGATTAAAAAGCAGAACCTATATGTCCAGCAGGCTACAAGAATAAATCACTTTAAAGCAACAATGCATGGATCTTTTTACATGTACAAATAAAATCACATTTGGTTAAAAAAAAAAAGATAGTAACAAATTGTTCAAGCCTGAACGAATAAATGTAGAACTGATTCTGGAAAGACTTTTGAGGACTCAGTTTTTCTGAAAATCAGGCCATTTTTATTAAGGTGCCAACATATTGGAGTTGGCTGAGACTTTTCCATCAAAATGTTGTTAGTGTTTTTAAGTGGTGATGTAATAGGATCATAAATATCAATGTTAATTGCATATCTCAATCTGTAGCCCTAAAAATTGATTTGTTTGCTTAATTTCTAAAACACGGATCAGACAGTATCAAAACCTCCACCTACAGCAGACACAGGCTACAACTCTGTGAGACCAAATGGATATAACTGCCCAAAATATGGAGCAGCCATTCTGGAAATATTCTCTATGTTAAGTCCTGAGGGGGGGGGGGGGAACCAACAGTTTCAACAATGGGAGTTAAAGGCCACCTTCCTGATAGGCTCATAGACCATCGCAGACTAGCAAGGAGAAAAGAAAAAAATAGCAGAATATGAGGTCTATGACCAGAATGGGTCACAGAAGGATCTAGAATTGCTAGGAAAATGTAGTGGTTCTATTCCTGCAATTTAAGAGGAAAATCTAACAGCTTAAAGTGAAATATAAGATAAGATGTAACTAAATGTGTGCCATCTGTTTGTTGTTTTGAAATCCTATTTTTCCTCTCTTGTACTTTGTTCCAACTGCTAAATAAAACTGCTCTTTTAAAAGGGCTGTTGGTCACAATCACTGTTTAGGGGGTTCCCATAGGGAACTCAGGTGTACCAAATCCAGTCAGACCTACAGGGTGATAAGCTGTTGGTCTTTTTACAGCCAGATGTTCTTTTTTTGGACAATTGATAATGAAACAAACACTAAAATTCTAAACAGCAATAATTACAACAAACAGCTATATGAGCACAGCTCCTGCAAATATGTAGGCATGAAGATAATTTTACTCATATGAACAAAGTCAGGCACATATGTAAGTATTTGCAGGCTCTGGGCCATACTGCCTTCCAGCTGCAAATGTCAAAAGGCTTTTACTAGTTGTGATGCTTGCCAGGGTTATCCACAGTTGTGAGGCATCTTGCAACCACCTGCCCTTAGCATGAGGAAGCTTTTTCTGTGCCTGTCGGTGGTCAGCTCCTCAACTCCACCAGCCATTGGCAACACAAGCACATTCCTCTAGGCCTCACAGACCCCACTGTCACTTTACAGGTTGGTACATACCAATCATCAAGCCCTCGTAGGGTCTCCCTGGAGTATCCAGCCCCTGGACACTCACAGTATTCACAGATTCACTGTTCCCAAAGAAATAGTATACCCTAGCTTACCAGTTCAACCTCAGATCACCACGCCACTTAACACACAGCACTGAGATATGTTTATAGTGAAATTGAGTATAAGTTTATTTAACAAATCATAGAGCTTCAAGTAGTAGCAAGTGGAAGTATTGGAAACAAATGGTTACATATAAAATCATGATATGCATTCTAGAGCCCAGATTTAATTAACTAGATACTCATGTCTTTTAAGGCTGTTGTTCGCCCAAAATCCTTGCAGCACTTTACAGCCATGTTCTTTTCATGCTGTCAGTTTGAAGGAATCAGTGTCTCTCTTTGCATGCTAAGATATAGCAGAACAATCCTTTGTCTTTATTCATAAAAAGGACAATCCTGCTGCTTGTTTCATTCTGCAGATTTCCTGTCTTGTAGATTTTGCAGTCTCTCAGGCCAGGCCTGACACAGTATGTAAATAGGTGAACAGTGGGAAGCATACAATAACCAAATGGCCAGACAGAGAGATAACTGGCGGTTACCTCAGAAATATAACTTTTAGGTAGGAGATATATCACCTCCTGGTGGCATCCCTCATCTCCAAGACCTTAAGAGCATATTTTTTCCTATAGATGCATAAGGCTTTAGATATTATCCATTTTTACATTTCACAGTGATTATGATTACCAGTGGGCTACTGGCTTTTGCTAAAGACCTTGTATGCTACGCTTTGGTGAAATATTATGCTGATATCCCACCTAGGGGATCCCCTGTGCCATCCATCAGTTGGCATAAGGTTTGTATTATTATCTCCATTTTACAGCTGGGACTCCGAAGCAAAAAGAGACTAAGGGCCTGATTTTCACTGGTACTGAGGAACCACAATTTCACTTGTCTTCAGTGAGAGCTGCAAGTGCTCAGCATCTCTGAACTTTCATGTCCCTACGACCATCCTCCTGCAAAGAGAACTGTGTGGCTGGACCCCTGTTTTCATACAGAGTCCTTGTGGGTATAGAGGACTGCCTAGACAGTTCTTCTTAGAGGATGGGAGCCTAAGTGTCTTGTCATACAAATAGTCTCTGTGGCAGAGCGAATAGGACTCATATCTCCTAGTTTTAGTCTCATGCCTTAACCACAAGACCCTCCATTACCTCAGCTCAAGCAGAAATCTTTAAAAAAAAATAAAAAGAAATCTTTTGGAAGCAGACATATTCAGATTCTCACCAGTTTGCCACTTAAGTACCGCATATTCAAATAGATACGTACAAAAAATGCTTCCCCCTGCAACACAACAACTGAAAGTAATTGGCCTATAAAAAAAGACTCGCTTCTCCTAGAAATAGAAAATGAAACTGAAGACAGCTTTGCTCTGCTCAACATCTGTTAGTAATGGAAAACATATTTTGTCCTTGGCCAAATATCTGAAATATTGCTTTTTATGTTAAAGCATTTTGCTATTTTATATTCCCTTCATATTTTGTTTTGCAGATTTCATGCTGTAGCCACAACAGTGTCATTAGCACCAGTAACTTTTTTTGTCTTCCTTAATAAAAAAACCCTATGGTTTCAAATTAAAACACCACCAGATTTAACATTTACATAGTCATTGTAGAGGAGTGATTAGACTAATCAAAATTCTTTGATTAAAGAATGTTTCCCAAGTGTCTGTCCCTGATAATTACTATGCAACCACTACATTCGAAGATAGCATAATTGAAGGCGCTGATGCAAATGTTAGTCTTTACAGAGCAATTTTTCTTTCTACTTTCCCCCATGAATATAATTACATACATTGTATTTTATTTTATGCAATGGAATGAACTGCTTTACCAAGGAAAACATGACTGAATCATAGCATTTGGAGATGGAAGAGACCCATTCTTTCATTCAATCAATTTCCCTGTCAATGTACTTAAAGCAATACTCACCCCTGCTATTTTTGGTGCTACCTCATAAGAGCTCCAATCCCACAAACACATGAAAAAATTTATTCAGAATGTTCAATGGAATTATTCATGTGTATAAACTCATCCACATGCATAAGTATTTGAAGGACCAAAGCCTTAATGTCTGCATACAAATATACAGTAAGAGACCTTTCCTGATGTTTGTCATGTGTGGCATTGATCTGATTTCATACATTGAGCTAGGATTTACTAGTGTACAGTTTGCTCAGTACACTTCTTTTTGGGGTGAGAAGATGCATTTGTGTATAACAGTATCACCATTGCTGAGCATTGAAAAAGTCACGTGTCAAGCCCCAAAATCATGACATTGTCTTAAAAATAAATTGTTTTTTTTTTTAAACCAAGAAAAATTGAGATTCATTTTGTTTACCTTCTGGTTTCTGAACTCTTCGGTTTCACGGTTTTGTCCATAGCCAAGTGATCTGGGAATTTTCTTTTTTGGAAAAAATGGAAGATGAGATCCTGACAATCACATGACTTTAGGAGCTGTGGCTTAAAGGAAAATCACTAACTATTATCAGACATCATACTGAGTTAGAAACACTAGTATAAGGCAAAGCGGGATAGGTTTCAGTCAGTCTTCTTAATGCAGTGATAGCTCATTTGTATCCTTCATCCATTGTAAAGAGGAAAAAATAGTGTAGCAATGCCTCCATGTATTCTCTTTTTGTTAATTTGCATGACTGAATAGGAACACTGAAAACTAGTAGAGTCAACATTCTGAAGTCTATCTACCATGGGTACTTATTGGGCCCATTGTCATAGTATATAAACACCTCATAATCTTTGAAGATTTTATCCTCATGGGAGCCACATGAAGAAGGGAAATGCTATTATCCCAATTTTACATATGGGGAACTGCGGCATAGGAGGCATTAAGCCGCAGATCCTCAAAAAGTATTTAGGCACCTAACCACATTTGGGATCTAGGCGTAAGTGACTTACCCAGGTTCACACAGGAATTCTGTGGTAGAGCAGGGATTTCAACCCAGGTCTCCCACCTCCTAGACGAGTGCTGTAATTACAGGGTCATCCTTCTCTTCTATGGTCGACATTTAACAACAATTATAATACAGGGCAGTAACTGTTACTTTTTTTTTTTTAATGACAACCCCTATCCAAAATCATCCCTATACAGTATCTAAAAATTAGAGGGACTCAACTTTGTCCACTTAGAATATATGAATTATTTATTTAAGTAGGAATTGGAAATATGATTAAAGAAAGCTATCTGGAAGAAACCGTGCAGAAAAATTATGGTGTTCTTCCGGTCACATTTAATACCAAACTAAAATATATCTAAACTCTGAACTCATTTCTGGGAAGTAAAACATACATATAAATGAAATCATTGTATTAACTTAATATTCAACTGACTCCTGTTTGTTAAAGTCAACACAGATGGATCATCATTCAAGGAGGACATCTCACTCCATTTCTATGTAAACCAAAAGCAATCAACATTAGTAGCATTTGCATGTTTCCAAAGCATTTTGCTTCATACTGTAGGTTGCAACAGCAACGTAGTATTGGCAGAAAAAGAAAATCATTGGGAATTTTGTATCTGTACTAAAAACTGAAGGCTTGATGATTTGGAGATCTGTCAGGCACAAGTGTTAGTTTGATAGCTATTACTGTGGTTGTATGTTGTAGTGGTTTTCTGGAAGGAAAGGAAACAAAAGCAAAACCAAAATGGAATCCATCCAAACTTTGTCACATTCATATTTTGGAATCAAGGAGATGATAGCAGTGTTTAAAAGAATAATGAGGGAGGCAGCTACATGGTATAATGGGTTAGTGAAATAGCCTTTTACCTGAGAAGCACTAAGCTAAATCCTGGGCTTGGTTACAAGTGAACCTGAAATTGGTTCTCTCATTCTACTCCCTATGGACATTTATTCCTATTATAAAACCTCTGCTGAGTTTGGCATAGTTGGCAAAGATTATAGGTGAAAACTGAACTGCAAGTTTGTGAAAGCTTGGTTAGCATCTGGCTCAGGCCAGTGCTATTAGTCCTGCAGGGTTTTTTTTTTTTTTTTTCCCTTTTAAAAAAATAAAAACAATTATTACCTTCCCTGACATATTTCTATTGAGGCATAAACAAGAAACAGAGTCCCCACCCACAGAGTTTCATTTCAAACTTTAAACATTATCTTGCTACTTTGTTTTGTGTTTAAATATTAATATTTGTGGTTTACTGACACTGAAAAATTAAAAACTTTTACCATGAAATTTAATTTCATGAATTATTTAATAAACATTAAAAACTATGTTTAATGTATTTATATTCAAAAATACAGTATTTTATTACCATAGAGCTTAAAAGATATTAGCATATTGGAAAGTTCATCCGCTCATATAAGGTTTAACCCTGTGATTATTTATGGCCAGATATTGTTGTGTTTGTGCAGTGTCTGGCACAGTGGGGAACTGATCTATGACTAAGGGTCCGGGGTGCTTCTGCAGTATAGACGATGACAACGGTGATACTGGCTCGCAGATCTCACTCCTCCCATCCTGAAGGAGAATTCAGCTATCTCTGTGGCCTTGTACACCCCCTTGCCTCCTCAAATTTAAGACAATAATGAATGATATACCATGTAAAAGAAGTAAAGTAAAATACCAAAAGGTGTGTTGATTGTTAATTACCCCCTTTTGTCTTTAAATACACTGTTCGGCCCCACCCCATTCCTCCCATTACAAATGGTTCAGGATAGATTCCAGCCCCATTAGCTTTGATTCTGCACAGCATTTTTTGTCTAACTTTCTTCTGCTTACTATTTAGTGTGATTATTCTTCCAGTGGAGCCTGGATTTCAATGTTAAAATGTCCACTTACTTCAATGGGTCCCAGATTTCATCCCATGTTTTCTTTGTTTAGCTAAGACAAACTGAATTTGTCAGTAGTGATGGTCAGACACCCCTCAAGATAAAGAGCCTATCTTCTGACTTCATGAAAGGCAGAAACAGGGAGGTATCAGAATCCAGACCTTCACTCTTGTGATCAGGAACTACAGAAAACACCTCCAAAAGTTACAACTGGGATGGAGTCAGAATAAGCAAAGGTGAAATCTAAATAACAAAGATACATGTGCAGGTGGTAAAGTGTTTTTCATTAATATCTCATGCCTGAAAAATACTTAAAATGGATATAAAATTAAGAGCAACATCTATACAGAAGGTTGAAAAAATAATAAAGATTAAAAGAAACATGCTAAGATGTTCAATTTTCAGCTTAGTTTGATTCTATTCATTATATAGGTACTGAGCTGAAATTAGTATAGTAGTGAAGTAGTTGATATTCCCAATATATAGAAGCTGATGAATAATCTAGTTCATTTCTGACGGCTGGTCTATACTGAAAAGTTATATCGGCATAGCTAAATCTCTCAGGGGGGTGAAAAATCCACACCCTTGAGAGACATAGTTAAGCCAACCTAACCCCTGACATAAACAATGCTAGGTCGACAGAAGAATTCTTCTGTTGACCTAGCTACTGCCACTAGGGAGGTGGATTTCCTGCAGGGATGGGAGAACCCCTCCCATCACTGCAGCCCATGTCTATACTGAAGCGCTAGAATGGCACAGCTGCCGTGCTGCAGCTGTGCGACTGTAGGCACAGTCTGAAATTAAAGTATGGTTTTAGACAGGAATAGTTAAAAAGGACCAAATAAATTCTCATAAATACCTGAAAACTTAATGTTCTATTCATTTACCTGGCTACTACCACTACTCTTTATGTCTAAATTAATGCTCCATTATTTATATGCCTATGTGTTACCCATAAATCCTTCAGACCAATCAGGCAGTAATTGATTTTTGCCCTAAGCAATTAATTCCACTAAAGGTTTAAAGGACTGAAATATTCTCTGTGTTAGACAAAATAAACATAACTTGAGCCAAAATTTAAGGGATGAATGCTATGCATTACATTCAGATGAAAGCTGGTGGATGGCTATTATAAAATGGCATCCTGGATCCAAATAGAAAGAATTCCCCCCGCCCGACCCATACCTCATTCCTGGTGCTAGTTCTCCCATGGCACAAGTCTCTACCTCCTGGCACTGCTGGGCCTTTTATATTTTATGGTACGACATCACTCACAAAGGACATGATCCAGATCCAGCTGAAGTCAATGGGACTTTTCACAATGATTTCAATGGGAGCAGAAGCAAGCCTTACAGGCTCCACAGTACCATTTAAGCACAGCCTTACATTAAATATAGCACAGAGCTACACTGCTTTGGAGAGCACAGGGAGGCACTCTGCCTCGGATAGAATGCCTCCCTGGAGCTCCAGAACACCACGTTTGCTTGGCCTTATCTCATCCTATTTTACTTTATTTATGCAGATGATACAGATGTTTTTTGGCAGGGGGCTACCTGAGCTCAGGGCTCCTATACAATTGTCTCCCTTTCCCTCCCTCTCTCGTCAGCCACGTGTACATTGCTAAACACCTTCGGGGGTGCAGCATATTTCCTAGGGATTACTCATTGCTCTTCCCTTCACTGACCAGCACTTTGATGGACCATATGAGGTAAAGTTCCTTCCTCCCCACAGTGCATCTTCATAGAGACTGAGCCAAATCTGGCCCTTTACCACTACCTACTGAAGACTGAAATCAAGGCCCAGTTCTATTGCACATAGGTAAAGGGTGCATTCACTGACAGACATGCAGTGAATATCATAATCGTACTGAAACAGATGCTACACATCAAACTTGGAACTGACGCCACGACTTTGGAAACTGAACCTGCTTTTTCCTGTCTTTATAGCAACTGCTCTATTCTATTTTGGGGGGACATACAAACACCTCAACTTCCCAGGAGAAAGGAAGCAAACTAGAGCTAATGTACAATGTTATCATTTGGGTTACCAGTGTGGAGTACCAGCAGCATCTAAATTTGTTCTGTGTTTTATTATAGTATTCGCTAAGCACTGTCCACAGTGCCCATGAGACCAGTAAGAAGTGGCAAATATATTAGCAAAGCATTCACCTGTAAGACAGTCTCATGCCACCTGCTCTCCATGCTGGTGTATGGCTTCCCTAGTTTTAAATGCAATAGATTAATTTTTACTATGATTGTTTCAAGGTGAGAAAATGGAAGATGCCAGCAATAAAGGCCTGGATCCTGATATCTTTACTCACACGCAAGGAATAAAAGGAAGGTCCCACTTCAAGGTGTAGCCTTGTCCTCTGAGGCATGAGGTGATGAGGGAAGGGGAGACTTGCAGCAGCAAACTACTTGCCTTAAAAACGTATCAACCAACACTGCCCACATTGGATTTAAAGGTTTAATTTTGTTTTCCATTTTGGATTCAATATCAAAGAGCCAAAACTAGGGACAAAACATTGTTAATTATCTAGGTCCGGATTCTGCCCACCTTGTACTAGGAGCAATCACATTGATTTCAAAGGATCTACTTGTGGAGTGAGGTACTATTAAACATGAGCAAGAAAAACAGAATCTGGCTCAGTGGGGTTATTTTCAGAGTAAGGTAGATCTCAACATGACCAGAGGTGGCAGAAACTGCCCTTGAAAGGCAAGTTTAAATAACTATAAAGTAAGGTAAGGCAACTAAACTGTGTCAGTCTTAAGGAACATAAGCACATATCTTTGACTTTAGCAAAACTTTTGATTCATCCAATTCATACTTTTTTAATTTGCTGTACGGTCTATAAGGTGGACAGAAAGCTGGCTAGATTGTCGGGCTCAACGGGTAGTGATCAATGTCTCAATGTCTAGTTGGCGTCGGTATCAAGCCGAGTGCCCCAGGGGTCGGTCCTGAGGCTGGTTTTGTTCAACATCTTTATTAATGATCTAGATGAGGGAATAGATTGCACCCTCAGCAAGTTCGCAGATGATGCTAAACTGGGAGGAGAGGGGGATATTCTGGAGGATAGGGATAGGGTCCAGAGTGACTTAGACACATTGGAGGATTGGGCCAAAAGAAATCTGATGAGGTTCAACAAGGACAAGTTCAGAGTCCTGCACTTAGAATGGAAGAATCCCATGCACTGCTACAGGCTGGGGACTGACTGACTAAGCTGCAGTTCTACAGAAAAGGACCTGGGATTACAGTGGATGAGAAGCTGGATATGAGTCAGCAGTGTGCCCTTGTTGCCAAGAAGGCTAACAGCATATTGGGCTGCATTAGGAGGAGCATTGCCAGCAGATCCAGGGAAGTGATTATTCCCCTCTATTTGGTACTGGAGTATTGCATCCAGTTTTGCCCTCCCACCCCCACCCCACTACAGAAAGTTTGTGGACAAATTGGAGAGAGTCCAGTGAGGGCAACGGAAATGATCAGGGGGCTGGGGCACATGAGTTATAAGGAGAGGCTGAGGGAACTGGGCTTTAGTCTGCAGAAGAAAAGAGTCAGGGGGGATTTGATAGCAGCCTTCAACTACCTGAAGGAAGGTTTCAATAAGGATGGAGCTCAGCTGTTCTGAGTGGTGGCAAATGACAGAACTAGAAGCAATGGTCTCAAGTTGCAGTGCGGAAGGTCTAAGTTGGATATTAGAAAATACTATTTCACTAGGAGGGTGGTGAAGTGTTGGAATGGGTTGCCTAGGGAGGTGGTGGAATCTCCATCCTTAGAGAGTTTTAAGGCCCGGCTTGACAAATCCCTGGCTACTATGATTTAGTTGGTGATGGTACTGCTTTGAGCAGGGGGTTGGACTAGATGACCTCCTGAGGTCTCTTCCAACCCTAATCTTCTATGATTCTAAACATTTGTGATGGATAGTAATTTCATAGGACTGATTCCACAGGCTGAGTAACTGTGATACTTCCCAGGTTTCTCTACATGGGGAACAAATATTCAGCCCACCAAGCTGCGAAGTGGCAATGGAGCTGTTGTTTTTGTGGTTGCTATCATAGTCTCGCAGGGATTCTGTAGCACCGTCAGCCCTTTTGTACCCAAACCATAGCACATTCATGGAGACTCAGATCCACCTGTGTCTCCCATTTCCATCAAAACAGGGGTTGAGTGGGAATAAATGCTGTATATGTCGTTTTCTGCTCCTCTGTGTAGGGTGAATTTCACCCCATGTGCTGGGGAGCAATGAGCCCCTGTGGAGTATAACTCCTCTGGCCTACATGGTATGACAACTGGCTACGTAGGGTGCTGGCCTCTTATTGCCTTCCACAGTGGAGCTGCACAAGTTCCGCTGAGTCAGGGCTCTTCAGAGTCATGGGGAGAAGATTTGTTTTATTACTGTTGCATGATCTATTACAGAAAAATATCGCTATCTCATGATGATCTTGTTTAATCAGAGACATCAAGATTTTTCCAACCTTTTTTTTTTTTGTACTGTACTATGCTGTGTTGTTCTTGTTCCCTTTTGTGACTAAGACTGTAAGCTCTTAAGGAAGCAGCTTGTTAGTTTGGCACAGTACCTACCCATTTTACAGTGCTGTGTAATAAATTCTTAAATAATATCAAGAGATCTTATAGTATATCTTGAAACATTTCCCCCACAGTAACTGTGAAATTACAGCATGTCATGTATTTTCCAATCATTTCACAGCAAACTATTTCAGTCGAACACTTGATTGTAGACATCTTGTTAAAATATAGCAATAAAGGATTGCAAACATAAAACAAGAAATCATAACTAAAAAAAGAAATCTTCTGATGGTTAAGGTGGGGGGGGGAGACTGATTTCTAATGCAAAAATTTCTGCTCAGAGTACTTTTTTTTTTTTTTTGAGGTTGCTGCTTATATGTCCAGATTCCTCACTCTGAATTCATCCCATTAGTAAGTGCACAATTTGTCAAAGTCCTGCTGCTACCAGCCCTGGCAGGGAGAGGAGAGGGGAGAAAAAAATTAGAAGGTGGAAAAAATGGCTTGCTTTTCAGTGAAATCTAAACACATCACTTTCATGCAAATGTACCTGCCCTGTGAGAATTTGGTGAGCTATTTCTCTCTCAAAAGATTTTTCCTCTAATTGTTGTATCTGCCACTTACTAAATCTGTTTGCTAAATTATAAAGTCAGCCTTCGCTGCAGGTGTACTGCCAGCCACTTCTTCCACAAAAGATCTTTAGTCTAGTTGTTTTATCTGCTGCTTGCTAAATCTGTTTGCTAAATTATACCTTTCATTGAACTTACACCAAAATCTTCTTAGGAAACAATTAATAGGTACTGACATATTATATGGCATAGCTTATGTGCTTTAGATTGTGTGGGAAGGTCTGAAGGATGGATGTACAAATAATATGCCAGTCAAGAGACTACACGAACACCAGGCCCAGGGCTTTCATAAGGACATACTGTTATTGGACAAATGATATTTCAAAGATATGGGATTCTTCCATTCTAAGTGCAGGACTCTGAACTTGTCCTTGTTGAACCTCATCAGATTTCTTTTGGCCCAATCCTCCAATGTGTCTAAGTCACTCTGGACCCTATTCCTACCCTTCAGAATATCCCCCTCTCCTCCAGTTTAGCATCATCTGCAAACTTGCTGAGGGTGCAATCTATTCCCTCATCTAGATCATTAATAAAGATGTTGAACAAAACCAGCCTCAGGACCGACCCCTGGGGCACTCGGCTTGATACCGACGCCAACTAGACATTGAGACAGTGATCACTACCCGTTGAGCCTGACAATCTAGCCAGCTTTCTGTCCACCTTATAGACCATACAGCAAATTAAAAAAGTATGAATTGGATGAATCAAAAGTTTTGCTAAAGTCAAGTTATATCACCTCCACTGCTTTCCCTGTATCTATAGAGCCAGTTATCTCATCATAGAAGGCAATCAGGTTGATCAGGCATGACTTGCCCTTGGTGAGTCCATGTTGACTGTTCCTGATCACCTTCCTCTCCTCCAAGTGCTTCAAAATGGTTTCCTTGAGGACCTGCTCCATGATTTTTCCAGGGACTGAAGTGAGGCTGACTGGTCTGTAGTTCCCCAGTTTTTCCTTCTTCCCTTTTCTAAAGATGGGCACTATATTTGCCTTTTTGAGTAGCTGCGAAAAGATTGTACATATATTGCAAACATTATTATTGCATTTTTGTACTGAAATGAATTCAGTTATGTTCAGGTTTAGATGGGATAGTGTGAATGCTGATGTGTTTTTTTTTTTTTTTTTGGTGTTGTTTCCAAATCCCAAGGCAGGACACTACTATTGATTAGAGTCAGGTTTCCATGTTAGTGAGACTATCATTAGCTTCTTTTCTATTTCCTCAAGCAAATATCTTTAAAGAATGATCAAATAAGCAACAATTGCTTTAAGTATTCCATCTGTTCAAAAAAAATGCTGGCATCTCTGAATCTGCCCAATAAAAATAAAGTACTTAACTTGGGATACACTAGCTTTTATATTGTTTTAAAACAAATACAACAACAAATAAGTATATCCAACCTGGAATTTCCAATATATTTGGAGATAAAACAATACGGGAAAGACAGACATACACAGTCTTAATAGAAGTCACAGCTATATTTTATTTATTAGAATATCAGAGAGGGATGTAAAAGTACGTACACATTTGGTGTGTACATACAACAGTAGAAAATAACTGCAAACCATAAACATGGAGGCGCACATCCTCAGCTGGTGTAAATTGTCTGGCTATGTAGAAAGAATGACAGGAGACATTAGATATGGGTTTAATCAGGCCGCAACTTTATTATTAGATGTTTGGGACTAACCTGGTGGATAAAATGTGCAGTGCAGGTGAAAACCCCTACAATTCCCTGGGGGGGGGACGGGGACGTGAGTGCTTTTTTCAGCCCCTCCCTCCCCTTTCCATTCATGTCCTCCCAGCAGATCCACTGCCAGGCACCTCCAATTCCAGCCAATTCCAGGGGGCAGAGGGCTTCCACCAGCTCCCCCCTTTTCATCCAGGTCCCTCTAGCAATTCCCCTGCCGGGACCTTACCGACCCGCCCCCTCATAGGAGGGGTTAAGGTGGATTTTAATGATGGGGGGCTGGTTCCATGCTGTACCAATCAGAGGAGTCCCCAACTGCCCAGCTTGCTCAATTACCAAGCACCTCTCCTTATTTCCTTTTCCAAGCCATTTATTCATTCTTTTGTGCCATTATTTATGGAGTACCTGCACTGAACATCCACTATACACTTAAATGAAGAGTTGCAACATATAGCCTATTGCCCGTCATGCTACACATGAACAGAACCCACCTGAACCTGCTGCAAGGAATGTGAAAAAAAAAAAAAAACACTGCACCTGGCCAATATGGAGGTAAGGAAAAAATTCCTTCCCAGCCCCCCTTATCGGGGCGGCTAGCATAATGCCCACAGCAGATATAGCTAAACACCCAGCATATTTGTGATCTAAATAGGGTGGGAGGCTGGGTGTTGCCCAGCCTGTTCAGAGTGAATGAGGGGAGGGGCCAGGCCCAGGCTGACCTTTTGAAACCCCTCATTCCTAGGTGGTGAGTCATCCATCATGTTGACTGCTTTTCCAGCAGTTTTATGTCTCCTCCTTCCGCAAGCCAGAAAGCATTGCCCTCTTCTCCTGGCCAGCCGGACAACACCAACAATCCCCCCCCCCCTCCCCGACACACACACACACCCTGCTTAAAGTGCAGGTCGGTGATTCTCATAGCACCCTCAATAGAGCTATGAGAATTTACATCAGCTGAGTAGTTGCCTCATAATTTCACTAATTAATAAGAATTAGCCTTTCACCTACAAGAAAGTTGACCATAGGCTGACCCTCTGCTGGTTAAGTTCTGTGGAATGATACTGTTTCCATTATAAATCAGATTTTCAGCTCTCCTCTACAAAGTTAATCTCAGTCTAAAAATTGGTAACCTAGTTCTGAGACCAAGGCAAATTTTTTTCTAGAAACTCGAAGGTGATCCAGATATTATTTTCTTATGATACCTTAAAAACAGAGCTGTTCAACACAATTGCAAAACCTTCTTCTTACATCTTTTGCCATGTGCAAGCATAAACATGAAAAAACAAAAACAAATGAAAAATACTCTCCGAACAGTGATCTAAGGCCTGTTGCAAAGCCTAATGAGGTAATTCCAAAGACTCCTATTGACATTACAGGATTTTGGATTAAGCCCCTGGCACTTAATACCAGTAGATGGTTAAAGTAAAAAGACTAACATTATTAACATTTTCTTTACTAACACCAAGAGGGAACATTAGCTGTATTGAGGTTAATGTAGCTGACCTCTGGTCCTGCTGACCTAAGCTTCAGTCAGGGAAACAATTTTTGAGCTCCTTTCCTTGCAGAGGAAGCGTAAAGTGTAATAACCTGATCACATGACTGGATGGTCAACAGAATAACAGACCATTTTCCACCAGAAGGCTCAGAGGGCCATGGGGGGGGGAGGGGAGGAGGGGGCAATTGCTAAGTTTCTTTGGGCTCACAGAGTGGGAGTGTTGTCCAAACAATACTCCTAAGAGTTGCAAGACATATCTGTGACGCTGCACCCCATATTCTTCACAGTGACTATTATTATACTATGATTATGACATACATTATAATGTATTTTATGCAAGATAAGTCATGTGAGGTGTCACAGGAAAAGTTATGATTTGCTGAATATGAGTATCCTATTTGTACGCATGATCCATTTTTGTATCTGAAATTATACATAGTCAATATTCATCTGTATTTCAAATGTAGTTAAACCTGGGTAACTGCCACTAGACAAGATGCTTTCAGTCTAGATAGTGGGTGAGGAAGGGCCTATTGAGGGCAATGAGCTATTAGGAAAAAAACAATAGTCCTTAGGAGAAGATTATCTCCCACCTGGGGAGCCTTTCTGAAAACACTAATGGCTGCTATGACTCTCAAGGACATGTGATGAGACCACATGTCTCCAGACTCCATCTTGGGATGTCAGTATTTTTCCATAGACTGATCTGGGAACCAAGCTTTCAAACAAAGGGTTCCCACCATATGCAAAAGCTATATAAGGCAGGGAGTGACATCATCTTGTGTTCTTCACTTCCCACCCAAGAAGGCTCCTGAAACACCTGAGGAACAAAGACAGAACTGGGGGAAGTGCTGGAACCAGGCTAATGGGATTTTTAGCCTATGAATGAAACACCTGGGGATTCCAAGCTGTAAAGCAAGTGCAGCTTGCTCCTTAAGAATCTTCAGCCTGCTTAGATCATCTCTTAGGGTGAGAATCTGCTATTCATATCCAACCTATTTAGTATATTAAGCTTAGTTTGCATTTTTTTGTTTATGTGCTAGGTAATCTGTTTTGATCTGGTTGCTATCACTTATAATCACTTAAAATTTATCTTTTATAATTAATAAATTTGTTTTTGCTTTATCTAAACCAGTGAGTTGGACTGAAGTGTGTGGGAAGCATAAATCACAGGCAAAGGTTGTTGCATATTCTTCTCCACATTGAGGGAGGGGGCAAAGTTTATGAGCTTATGCTGTGCAGTTCCCTGTGCACCACAAGACGGTATAATTTTGGGTTTGTACTCCAGACGGTGTGCGCACCTGGGGAGCTGGGTGTTGCCTTAGCTGTAGCCCTCCTACGTAGGGGCTGGTCAGAGAGCCTAGTTAACACATCCTTAATTAGTTTACTATAGGATTTTAAACCATAATTGTTTTGGTGTGAGATCTAAGGTACAAATTGATCTGTGATAAGTGACTGGTCTCTTGGGACTGGGAACAATCTGAGTATTTAGTAATTTTTGGTGTAAATCACCATTTATCACTAATTCCAGCTTGCCTGGGTGACAAGATAGTCATCTTAGGCATTCCAGTCTATTGGTGACTCTGTGGTAAGACAGTTACAATGATCAAATTCACATTTGTTACTGGGCTGGTGAAATCTAATTACAGAACATACTGCCAGTTTGGGGTATGTGCCCTGAGGTAGGCACTCACAGTCGTGAACCACTCCAAGCAGCATGACAGTGCCATTTATCAAAAGTTTGAGAGCCTGTAAATCTTTCTGCCTGCTATTTTATTCTATGTCTCAATATACACCACTGCGCCCATTCTTTTCTCTCTCAACCCCACTAATAATAAAGTAATAAATAATAATAATAATAATAATAACAACAACAACCACCACCACAAGATTTGGGAGAGCTTTATCAGGAATTTTCCATTCCCCCCCATATTTTGTAAATTTTCAAGCAAAATGCCTTTTGGCAGTGGGATCAGATGAAAATGCTGTCACAACAAAGAAGTCACTTTCAACCAGAGTCATGCTAAAGCTATTGCTTTGTAATATTTCAATCCATATCCAGAGGAATCACAAAGGGTAGCTGTGTATTTCTCTCTAGACGATACTGTTTTTCCCCATTTAACTTCCACCCACTCAAGATCAGCCCTAGATAAGTGGACATATCCTTCCCTCTAGCAGCAACATCTCTAACTTTCACATGTGCATATGGATATTGGCATTATGTTCAGGCCATTATCCCTTCGCAACTCCATTAATGTTGACTGTTCAACAGAAGTTGCTATCAAAACTGATGTGAGACTCTTCTTCTCTATTGGGGTTGATTACATCTTCACTATAGGATTTAGCATAAGAAATAAGAGATTTTAACAGGGAATTCAATTTGGATTGTTGTAAAACCTATCAGTAATAACAGAATTTTAGCAAAATGAATAAGCATTTGTGAATTTAGCAAGTAAAGCAACCCTATGGGCATTTTTGAGAACTCAAGATACAGTGTAAAATTAGCTAGATAAACAATGTCAGCAAAAAAAAAAATAATTATTTAAAAGCTCTGTAAGCAGTACTAATGGAACAGATGCTTTTAATCTGTAAATAGGAATTATAAATGTCTGCCACATTTTAAGCCATGATAATTTTGTCTATATCTAAAATAAGTTGTTGAAAGATGCCTCACTAGACATTGCATAAGGATGCCAGAATTTGTGAAATCTCTTTTAGACTGACTCCATTTAAATGAGGATGCCATTTACATTCCAGTGGTAAATAGATCAGATGAGTGATGTAGAATCAAGAGTCAGCTCTTCATAGTACGAATTGAAAAGTGTTTCTTCCCCCCGCCCCCAAATGCATATAGGGTCTGACCATAGCTCATTGTCATCGGTGGAAAGATTCCTAGTAAGCTGTACAATGCATTTTTTCACTCCTCAATCTCTTCTGCAATCATACTACCCTTTTTAACTCTTCTATTGGAACTACTGCCAGTAATAGAAAAGTATTGTCTGCTCAGCTCACACCACATAGCCAAGCCTCTTTGCAGCTCCTCCATGGTTGTTACCCAACTCTGAATAGGAGTAGGAGTAGTGGCAACAGCTCCTTTGCAGGTGTTCCCAACCACTAGATCCATATAACCATAGATCCATAATGCTCAGAACACACAGACCTATTTGATGCCAGTGCAAAGACCTTCTCCATCACATAAAGCTAGTGGTCAGGCCATTGGTGTATAGGGTCTTACTTAGAACCTCGCCATCTGAATGAATTTGACCCTTAAGTAATGATGTCAGAGTAAAATGGCAAACACTTCTGCTTTTTTAAAGAATAGCAATTTGGATATAATTCGGTTGTGTCAACTTTGAAAAGTCTTTAAAAGTTTAAAGTTTGCCACAGAGTAAATCAAAGATAACAAAAGTGGACCACAATGCAAATGAGAATATATACAAATGCAGTTTGCTGTCACTCAAATCAACTGACCACCTTTTGGACTAATTTTTATTTTGAGCGTTAGTTAATGTTGATTCTAATTGTCACATTTGATCACTGTATTAGCATCATTATTTATTTTTATCATCATAACACAATGGGGTCCTTGTCCCCAGATGCTAGGTGCTGTACAAACCCAGAACAAAAAACAAATCTAACTATAAGGCAGGAAACCACAGATAGATACAGACAGATGGAGGAGTACAAGGCAACAAGTAGACAATACTATCTAAATAGACAAGTCAGACACAGGTTTGGCCACTGTTGGAAGACGGGATACTGGGCTAGATGGACCATTAGTCTGACTTAGTATGGCCATTTTTATGAGTCTGTTACTTACTTCAAATCCATATATTAAATCTAGATGCACCAGCAAGTCTCCTTCATTAAAGTATTGGAAATCACTTATTCAGCCTTTGCATTCTAGATATAAAGGACTTTTTTTTTTACGTTTATACAAACAATATATTAGCAATGATTTCTTACAGCTTCATTTAAAGCCTGTTCCAACATCCATTGAAGCCAATGGAAAGATTTCCATTGACTTCAGTGGGCACCGGAACAGGCCCTTATATGTGCCCATTTATACTATATTGTACACACATACAGAGAAAGCTACAAAATCACCTGTCATCTTGAAGGATCCCAAAATGGTAACAAAACAAACACTATACCCATCACTGACATGCAGCTGCTATGGGTTGGGAGACAGCAGCTATTCAATAGTGCACAGTAAAACGCCATACAAATTGGTGAGAGGAAATGAAAATTGCCAAAGCATCCAGCTGACACTACAGGAGTTAAGGCTTATCACCCACAATCAAATTTGGTCAGGATAGAGCACCCAATGGAAACAAAAAAGGTAGAGACCTCAGTTTACATCCCATTTGAATAACATTCTGAACAGCCCTTTAAGATTATTGCTAGAAATTGGTTAAATACTGGCTCCATTGAAAGCACGATTTCTGGGAGCACCTGCCAAAAGTGTTCCTCAGCCATCTTACCTCCAACTATTATACTTAGTTCTTTGCTAGGGGCTTTAAAGATAAGAAGAACTACACAGATGCCAATATAGTATCATATTAATCCAGCCCAAACCAGCTCAGCATGGGAAAGTTGATAGTAAAACAAGAAACAGTGGCATGACAATGAGATGAGTGAAGGTAGTTTCCCGCTGCCCCCAGTGCTACAAGTGCTTTGCATCAAAGGAAGTTTTGAGCTACAGATTTATTTTGTTGTAACTTATTACACCAAATGAATGTGTAGCTGTTATCTGATAAGGTTATTCTACTTATTTAACCGTATTTGCAAACCACCATTCTTTGGAAATGGATTATACCACTTCAATTGGCTATACCAAAGAGTTTTTCTTCTCTTTTAAATTAGACAGTACATTACTTAATCTCATGTGTATTTCATACCATTTTTGAGTATCTTTAAAGCAAATACCTAAAATGAGTACATGAAAATCTATTTTAGCAAACTAAATTGTTTCAAATTGTTTTTATTTAAAAATAAAATTTGCAAAACTGAAAGAATCAAGGGGGAAAATACCACAATTTCCTAAAGTATTCAGAGAAAAAGAAATTATGAGGTTATATTTATCAGGTCGCCATTTAAAAAGTCAGTCTTTGCCACCCAGAGATATTTCAGAAGAGATTAATTTCCTATTCCAAGATGTTTTATTTATTTATTTTCTGGGGGAAGCAGGGGAGAGAAGACTGTATTTAGTAACAGAATGGCATTATGTACTAACTATTGACAAATGTTCACCTTTTAATGATGACCCATCAGATCTTAAAAAAGACATTTTTAAATAATCAAAATATCTGGGAGGTAAGTTTGTTTTCAGGTCTCTCCCTTTTGTTAGTTTCACCACTAAGGCCCTGCCCCAACTCACAGCTCATACAATTCAGTGGGACTGTGTCTCCCTGTGTTTGGAGGTCTGTCCCAAGCAGCAACTTGCAGGATCAGGGCCTACACTTAGGGACTTATCATACATGCATACATATGCATATATTACCTTTAAATCAGCAGCTGCATTCAATATCTCTCTTTATTTCTCAGGTAGTTAAAAGATATATCAGCCATTAACAAATAATATGATCATTACAATTATTTCAGACCCACCCAGCATACGTTCAGTGGTAATAGTACTTGACAAGACTGGCTTCTGTTAATATACATCAAGTAGTAATAATAACCTGGATAATATTTCCCTTGAGGTACCTTGTTGACATAATACCCCAGTTTTCTGATTGCAGATTAAACAATTCTTTACCATGTGCTGACTACAGCCATGTGAGTTTCCCAGCTGTTTTAAAAAATGAAAGGCCATATCTACCCAAGCACAGTTAACTAAAATTTAGTAAAATTACCACTTCTACAAAAGCTACCTACAAAAAGCAATAACTGAGATATATGTTTTTATGCTCACTAATCAAAATGAAATTACATTTTCTGCAACCACTAGCTCATGTATAATATGCTTTCAAATTGAATCACATTATCATTGAAGACAGTGCAGCAGGTACCATAAAATAATCACTATCTGCCCTGAATTGCTTCTCCCTAAGTATTTTCAAAAGCAAACACTAAACTTTGCTAACATATTGCTTCAAATGGACTGTGTCAGGAGGGATTAAGGACACAGAGCCAGAGCCTCACCTAGTGCAAATGAGCTCCATTCTATTTAATAGTGGAGCAGTGTGGGAAATTGTTTTCTTTTCCCACAGTCAGTTTTGAGTTATTGAAAATGTTTACCATCCCAAACTGGGTGTGGGATGTGTTAAAATCTTGAAACTTCTCTTGCACCACTAATCCAAATTTTTCAGGGAAAGGTTTTGTTTAGATTTTGACCTTTTTATATTTTAAAAACTTTTTTTAGCATAAATTAACTATCGTTTTGAAAGAAACGGTCATATTGAACAAAAAAATTAAGCTTTGAGGGGGAGGGATAGCTCATTGGTTTGAGCATTGGCCTGCTAAACCCAGGGTTGTGAGTTCAATCCCTTGAAGGGGCCACTTAGGGATCTGGGACAAAATCAGTACTTAGTCCTGCTAGTGAAGGCAGGGGGCTGGACTCGATGACCTTTCAAGGTCCCTTCCAGTTCTAGGAGATGAGATGAGATTTGCAAACATCAAAATGGAGTGTTTTGATCACTTCAAAAATCTCTTTCAAATTTTTTTGAAACAAGGGATTCACCAAAACTGTCCCTTTTCCCATGAACAGTTTTGGTTTCAGTGAAACAGCCTTGTCTAATTAAAAAAATATTTTGTCTGAAAATTCCCAACCAGCTTTAGTCAATAGTTACATCAATTTATATCAGCTCAGGAGCTGGCCCACAGAATGTTAAATGTATCCAGTTGTTTATGTCCAGTAGGTGTGTACAAGAAACACTCGTTTTGGGTCTGGCGGCTATTTCTGGATTTTGGCTGTGCTGATATTTCTGAAATCACATTTTCATTTAAGAGAAGAGAACTGACTCATGTTTCCTTTTGTGACTTAACTACAGTTGCAGGCAAAATACCTTATCACCCAATACTTTCATAGTTTCTGAACCAGGAAATATGGAGCAAATTAACATACAGAAACACCTGCTGTAGCCATGAGCAATACATTAGCTGAGTATAACAGCAGGGATCCTGGGGCTGATCACTTCTCTTCACTAACACTGGTTTAAAGTCATCAACAATGATTGGAAAGTTTTACAGACATTCAGGGTATGTCTACACTATGAAATTGGGTCAATTTTATAGAAGTCAATTTTTAGAAATCAATTTTAAACAGTCAATTTTGTACCACTTCTACAAAAGCTTCCTACAAAAAGCAATAACCGAGAAGTCGGCGGAGTGCATCATCATTAGTATCGACTTGCTAGCATCGATTCATGGAGTGGTGCACTGTGGGAAGCTATCCCACAGTTCCCGCAGTCTCCACTGCCCATTGGAATTCTGCGTTAAGTTCCCAATGCCTGATGGGGCAAAAACATTGTCGCGGGTGGTTTTGGGTACATGTCATCAGTCTCCCCTCCCTCCATCCCGCCGTGGAAGAAACTGCAGACAATCATTTTGCACCTTTTTCCCTGGGTTACCCGTGCAGATGCCATAGAATGGCAAATATGGAGCCTGCTCAGCTCACCGCTGCTGTTGTGAGCATTGTAAACACTTCGCACATTATACTGCAGTATATGCAGAACCTGGCTAAGAGACGGCAGCATGAGGATGATTGTGAGGAGGATATGGACACAGATGTCCCTGAAAGCATGGGCTGTGGCAATTGGGACATCATGGCGGCAGTGGGGCTGGTTGCTACAGTGGAACACCAATTCTGGGCCTGGCAAACAAGCACAGACTGGTGGGACTGCATAGTGTTGCGGGTATGGGATGATTCCCAGTGGCTGCGAAACTTTTGCATGCATAAGGCCACTTTTCTGGAACTCTGTGAGTTGCTTTCCCCCACCCTGAAGTGCAGGAATACCAAGATGAGAGCTGCCCTGATTGTTGAGAAGCGAGTGGCCATAGCCCTGTGGAAGCTTGTAACACCTGACTGCTACCGGTCAGTGGGTAATCGATTTGGAATGGGCAAATCAACTGTGGGGACTGCTGTGATTCAAGTAACCAACGCAATCACTGATGTTCTGCTATCAAGGGTAGTGACTCTGGGAAATGTGCAGGTCATAGTGGACGGCTTTGCTGCAATGGGTTTCCCTAAGTGTGGTGGGGCGATAGACGAAACGCATATCCTTATCTTGGCACCGGACCACCTTGCCAACCAGTACATAAACCACACTTCTCAATGGTGCTGCAAGCACTGGTGGATCACAAGGGACGTTTCACTGACACCAACGTGGGAAGGCCGAGAAAGGTGCCTGACGCTCGCATCTTTAGGAACTCCAGGCTGTTTGAGCAGCTGCAAGAAGGGACTTATTTCCCAGACCAGAAAATTACTGTTGGGGATGTTGAAATGCCAATGGTTATCCTTGGAGACCTAGCCTGTGCCTTGCTCCCATGGCTCCCAGCCATACACAGGCAGCCTGAACAGTAGTAAGGAGCAGTTCAACTATAGGTTGAGCAAGTGCAGAATTTAAAAGCTCGCTGGCGCTGTTTGCTGACTAGGTTAGACCTCAGCGCATCCAGTATTCCCATTGTTATTACTGCTTGCTGTGTGCTCCATAATTTCTGTGAGAGTAGGGGGAGACATTTATGGCAGGGTGGGAGGTTGACGCAAATCACCTGGCTGCCAATTTTGAACAGCCAGATACCAGGGCAATTAGAAGAGCACAGGTAGGTGCACTGCACATTAGAGAGGCTTTGAAAACTAGTTTCATTACTGACCAGGCTATGGTGTGACAGTTGTGTGTGTTTCTTCTTGATGCAAACCCGCCCACTTTGTTGATTTTAATTCCCTGTAAGCCAACCACCCTCCCCCCTTCAATCAGAGCTGGCAAAGGAAATAAAGTCACTATTGTTTTGAAATCATGCATTCTTTCTTTATTAATTAAAAAAGGGAGATAGTTGATAAGATAGCCCAGGTGGGATAGGGTGAGGTGGGGGAGAAGGGAAGGACAAGGCCATATTGCTTATTGTAGCTACACTACAAATCAAAACTGTTTGAATGACAGCCTTCTGTTGCTTGGGCCATCCTCTGTAGTGGAATGGCTGGGTGCCTGGAGCCTCCCGCTCCCCCCCCACCCCTGTGTTCTTGGGCATCTGGGAGAGGAGGATATGGAACTTAGGGAGGAGGGCAGGCGGTTGTACAATGGATGCAGTGGCGGTCTGTGCTCTTGTTGGCTTTCCTGCAGCTCTACCAGATGCCTGAGCATGTCCGTTTGCTCCCCCATTAGCCTCAGCATTGCATCCTGCCTCTTCTCATTGTGCTCACTTAATGCTTTCCTGGACTCTGCCACTGAATGCCTCAGGGATGATCCCTTTTAGCCAAGTGCAAACAGCCCAGCATGAACAGGGTCCTTTTACTGTTCCCTTATAAAAATTCCCCTATTTCAACCAGGTGAACATGAATGATATCACTCTCTTGAGGCTAACACAGAAAGATATAAACCGAATGTTGCTTGAATGTGACCAAAACCCAGGACCATTCACTGCCATGCTTTGTGCTGCAATGATTCCAGACTACTTGCTACTGGCTTAGTGTGGTAAAGTGTCCTACCATGGAGGATGAAATAAGGCAGCCCTCCCCAGAAACCTTCTGCAAAGGCTTTCAGCGTACCTACAGGAGAGCTTCATGGAGATGTCCCTGGAGGATTTCCGCTCCACCTCTAGACACATTAACGGACTTTTCCAGTAGCTGTACTAGCCGCGAATGCATCCCAAGTCTTCAGGGCAAATCAAACATTAAACACTATTGCTTTTAAACCCTGTACTGTAGCTACAAATGTGCACTCACCAGAGGTGCCTTCTCTGCCTTCAGGGTCGGGGTTCCCGTCTTGGGAGGGTATTGGCTCCAGAGTGATGAAAAGCTCTTAGCTGCCGGAGAGAACGGATTCACCGCTTGCCTGCTGCACATTCTCCTCCTTCTCTTCCTCATCCACAAAATCCTCCTCCATGTTGCGTGAGACTCCCCCCTTGCAGTTTCCACAGATAGTGGTGGGGTAGTGGTAGGGACCCCCCCTAGAATGCCATGCAGCTGATCATAGAAGTGGCACATATGGGGCTCTGACCCAGAGCAACTGTTTGCCTCCTTTGTGTTTTGGTAGGCTTGCCTGAACTACTTGACTTTCACGTGGCACTGCTGTGTGTCCCTGTTGTAGCCTCTGTACATCATGCCCTGTGCGATTTTGGCATATATATTAGCATTTCTTCTTATTGATTGGAGTTCTTCCTGCACAGACTCTTCTCCCCATACAGCAATCAGATCCAGTGTCTCCTGTTCGCTCCATGCTGGAGCTCATTTGCGATTCTGTGGGGACTGCATGTCACCTGTGCTGCTGAGCTTGCCATGCTGATCAGACAGGAAAATAAATTCAAAAGGTCCCAGGGTTTTTCCTGTATACCTGCCTAGTGCATCGGAATTGAAAGTGTTGTCCAGAGAAGTCACACTGGAGCACTCTGGGATAGCTCCCGGAGGCCAATAATGTCGATTTGCATCCACACTACCCCAAATTCGACCCAGCAAGGTTGATTTTAGTGTTACTCCCGTCACCGGGGAGGAGTACAGAAGTCGATTTTAAAAGCCCTTTAGGTTGAAGAAACAGTGTAGACGCATTCTTATAAAATCAACCTAAAGTGGCTAAATTCAACCTAACCCTGTAGTGTAGACCAGGGCTAAGTAAACATCAGTTCCTCAACTGATACCTGTGTGATTATGATTTAAAAGAAGGGGCAAGCGTAACATTAGCATAGTTTAAATGCCTGAAAAAGAAGTGTAATTTCAGTTCCCATGAAGATTAACCTCGACTGGTCTCACAATCACATTATTTATTATTTGCCTTACTGTAGCACTGTTCCATGGTGTCAGGCATTGCACATTATCTATAAGACAAACTTACGGTCAAACTGGGCAAGACACACAAATGGTGGGAGAAAATATCATTCCTATTAGGGGAACTGAGGCCAAAGAGTAAGTGATGAATTCAATTCTCCACAGACTTCACTCAGTGCCTTAACCACAAGACCTTTCCTCTCACAGAAGAACATGAATGAGAAGCAAAAAAAAGACAGGTATTATTTGGATTATTTATTTTCCCTGCCATACCTCTTTGGTATTTTCTACTCCTGTCATATATTTAAATAGTTTACTATAAAATATCCCCACTATTAGCACTAAATTAAATTAAAGGGAAATTTGGAATAATTTCCCTGCTTCATCAGCTTTCCCCCTGGATATTGCTAAGTAATTGTTGCCAGAAATGGCTTGTCCCTGTGACTTGTCTCAAAAAATATTGCTGAGGAACCAATTATTTGCTTTTGTAATGCACTGGATGGCAGCTATTTTCCAAAAGTTTCCCGGGGCAAACTGCTTTTTCACAAGACCTTCCTCTCAAATTTATATCAGATGAAGACTGAGGTATGCAATGCATAGACTCAGTATAGTTTTCAGAAACAAAGTATCAAATTTAATATTTAAACATTTTAAATGCATACTTTAAAAGTTTAAAAATTCCCGTCAAAGTGTTAAGTACAAAAAGTGGTGTATCTTTTTCTGGTTCTGGGAGAGAGACATTTGTGTTAGATGGAGGGAAACAACTGATCAGATTGCTCAGTCCTTCACTCCTCCTTCCTACATGCATATTAGCTTCCTGTGATTTATTACAGGCAAAGGGAGAATATCTGTGGGAACCCTCTGTTAAAATATTGGGAGCACATCTCCAATTTAGCCCAACTTCCATCACCCACTTGTTAAGTTTTCAAATAAGCACCTTCATGCTTTCTCCCATGTTGCCCCACAAACTTGGAAGGAAGTCCCTATGCACTTCTGCAAAGCTACCTCATAATCGCCTTCATGATGCCTTAAAAAATAAATGACAATGGTTAAGCTGCCAGTGTGCTGAGGCCACTGCCTATCACCAATATTGTCTCATTGTTTTTTTTTGTACTCTCCCATCTGTCTGTATCCACTGTTATTGCTGGTCTTATACAAAGATTGTAAGCTTCTTGGGACAGGGCCCAACTTTTTGTTCTGTGCTCATACTGGTACAGTGCGCTCCTCGACGCTACAGCAATACAAATAATAGTAAGTTGGAAATCTCTGTCTAGGTTTTGTTAAAACAGCAACATTTCAAATAATGTACATAACTTGATTAATAAATATCCAAGAAGCTTACTCTGAAGTACTTGAAAATAAAAATTTGTCTATGTCACACAAAGAAAATAATTTAATCCAAAACAGAGAAGTGAGAGAAATGTGATCAAATAGACTGTTCTGGGGCAGGGACTAACTTTGTATGTTTGTACATCACCAAGGACAATGGGAACTCAATCATCATTGGGGCTTTGAGGAAATACCATAATAAAAATGTTCTTGCATTATAAACTTTCAAATTAATACTTTGGAGCAAGATTTTTGCAACTGTGAATGGACAAATTGGCTTTTGCACATTGAGGCACTCATAATGGACTCTCTGCATAGTTTTACTCACAAATTAGAAGCAACGTTTTTGTGGAAGTCTGAAAATCTAATCCCCTTCATACCTTAATTCTTGGTATTTATCTAAACAAGCACCTATGAGGGCTGATCCTACACTTCTTGCACACCCAAAACTGCTATGGACCTCAATCTGTATATTGTATTTACAAGAAATGTGTGATCAAGCTAAGTGTTCATGGATATTATTTATTACATGTATTATTGTAATACCTAGGAGCTCCACTCATGGACAAGGACCCGACTGTGCCAGATGCTGTACAAATATAAAACAGTAAGCTCTTCTCCCCCAGCACCTCCTGTCCATCAGTGGCCCTGCCTCTTAACTCCTCCCCCTCCTCCCCAGTACCTCTTACCCACCATGATCAACTGTTCTGTGGTGTGCAGGAGGTGCTGGGAGGGAGGGAAGGAGCGGGGCTGGGAAGAGGTGGGGTGGAGCATGGGGAGGGGGAAGGTCAGGTGGGGCGTAGGGCCTGGGGCAGAGCAAGGGGTGGGAAGAGGCAGGGTGAGGGTGGGGGTGGGGCCTGTGGTAGAGCAGTAGTTTGAGCACCCCCAGGACTCGGAGGAAGCTGGCGCCTGTGGTTACTGGAGTCAGTAGATGCTGACCTTGTCATTTTATACGGCAATAGCCTCCTGTAACTCAGATCAAACAGAATGAAGTCTCCTGCAACATGCCTGTGACTCAAAGCCTTATTACAATAACTAATGTTGAAAGATACTAGATCATTCCCCAGGGATGTCAGAATTAATTGGCAAGCCTATGTTTTAGTTTTTCTGTGAATTGCCTTTTACTCTGTGAGTCATTTATCCACGCAGTGTTTAAAAAACATCAGGTGCAGGTGTTAATGTGTTTCAATCTATTGTGGCAGAGCTCTGACTTTGTCCCCGTGGGTCCTGCGCTTCTAGGCGGTATATGCTAGCCTCAGTGGCTCTCTGTGACCCTCCACATAGCCCTTCTCTCTCTAGAGCCAGGGTTACAGTCTGCTGAGCCCTTTTCATCGTAAGCCAGCAAGGAGGTTGGTGAGAGAACTCCCACAGTCTCTGTTGTCCCTAGGGCTTGTTTTAGAACAGTTTAGCCTCCTGTTCTGACAGGGGCTTGACTTCCCCTCCCAGGAGGTGTTCCTGTAGTGGTGGGTTGGGGGGAACCCGGGCCAGCCCTCTACTACGGGTTCCGGCCCAGAGACCCTAATGGTAGCAGCTGTTGGCAGCCAACCTTTCACTGCCAGAGTTGCTACTTTTCCCTGGGCCACTTCCCAACAGCTCTCCTGCTTCTCCCTTCTTCACCCTTACCTTAGGGCTCCCTTATCAATAATTTGAGGGTGCCTTCATTAACTAGCCCTTCAGCCACACTGCCTCTCCTCTGGCTCCCTGGCTCTCCTCTGCCTGACTGGAGTGAGCCCTTTTTATAGTATCAGCGGGGCCTTTATTAGAGTCAGGTGGTCACATTAGCTTAATGTCCTCACCTGACTCTTTGCAGGTTAATTGGAGTCAGGTGTTCTCATTAGCCTGGAGCAGCCCCTGCTCTGGTCAGTCAGGGAACAGAAAACTGTTAATCCAGTGGCCAGTAATATCTGCCTTCTGCTATTCTGCTTTACCCAACTGGCCTGGGTCTATCACATATCCCTCCCCCTGCTCAGCACCAAGGGGTTGGGCAGCTTGGGACGCCAAACAGTGTACGCGTGATAAGCCATCGTCATTGCCATGGAGACTCCCTGCTCTGTGCTCTATGCGGAACTGGAGAGGTTAGAGGGATAAGAACCACCTGGTTACCCTTGTGTTCTTTTCCTTGTTCTTTTGCATCCATTGAAGAGGGGCATGGTCAGTCACAAGGATAAATCTGCGCCCCAGCAGGTAATAACGTAACGTTTCCATTTTACGGCGAGGCACTCTCTCTCTACTACTGCATATTTTTGTTCCCTCGGAAGGAGCTTCCTACTGAGGTAGAGAATTGGGTGTTCCTCCTCCCCAACCATCTGCGACAGGAGGGCCCCTAACCCTACCTCGGATGCATCTGTCTGTAGGACAAAGTCCTTGGTGAAATCTGGGGCTATCAATACGGGGTTACTGCAGAAGGCAGTCCGTAGGTCCATGAATGCCCTCTCTGCTGCATCGGACCATCTGATTGGATCAGGACCATGGGCCTTCACTAAGTCCATTAGGGGACTTGCCCTTGTAGCAAAATGGGGGCTGAAATGCCGGTAATACCCCACCACCTCTAGGAATGCTCGGACCTGCTTCTTACGACTCGGCCGAGGCCAATTTTGGATGGCCTCTAACTTATTCAGTTGGGGTTTTACCAGATCTTTTCCTACCACGTAGCCAAGATATTTGGCCTCTGTGAATCCTACAGCGCACTTAACAGGGTTTGCCTAAGGCCAGGTCGCCGGAAGGTATCAAGCACCGCCCCCACTTTTTCCAAGTGGGTCTCCCAGTTTGGGGTATAAATCACCACTTCATCCAAGTAGGCCGCAGTATAACTGGTATGGGGGCATAATAACTTGTCCATGAGGCGCTGAAAGGTAGCTGGAGTCCCATGTAGTCCATAGGGAAGGACCATATATTGGAAGATACCCTCTGGTGTAGAAAACGCTGTGTTTTCCTTTGCATCTTCGGCTAGGGGAATCTGCCAGTACCCCTTTGTCAAGTCTAAGGTTGTCAAGTACTGGGCATTCCCCAGATGGTCCACTAGTTCATCTATGTGGGGTATAAGGTAGGCATCAAACTGGGATATCTCGTTTAGTTAACGGAACCTCGTTGCAGAACCTTGTGGTGCCATCAGGTTTGGGCACCAACACTATTGGGCTGGACCATTGACTGTGGGATTCTTCGATGATCCCCATCTCCAGCATTTTCCTGACTTCTGCTTTTATTTCCTCCCTTTTGGCTGCTGGCACCCGGTAGGGCCTCATAGTTACTCTGGCCCGAGCGTTTGTGACGATGTGGTGATATGTCCCGGTTGTGTGACCCGGCTTTGTTGAGAATACATCTTGATATTGGGCAATCATCTCAGTTACCTCTTTCTTCTGGGCCGTCGTTAGATTGGGAGACACCCTCACTTGTTCAGGGTTTTTGTTCCCTGGGTGCAGCTCTTCTTGAACCACTCTGCACGCCTCTCGCATATGCCACGGTTTCAGAACGTTGACGTGGTATATCTGCTCTACTTTTCGATGTCCTGGTTGTTGCACCTTGTAATTTACTTTCCCTATAGGTTCAACTATTTCATAGGGCCCTTGCCACTGGGCCAACAGCTTACTTTCAGCCATGGGTACCAGTACCATTACTTGGTCACTGGGTTGAAACTGACGAAGCTTGGTTTGATGGTTGTAGTACGTTCTCTGGGCCTCTTGAGCCTTCTCCAGGTGCTCCCTCACTATGGGAGTGACCAGGGCTATCCGGTCCCTCATCCATAGTACATGATCTATTACATTCTTCCCCTCACTGGGTTCCTCCTCCCAAATTTCCTTGGCTATGTCCAGGATGCCTTGGGGGTTGCGTCCATACAACAGCTCAAAGGGGGAGAATCCGGTGGAAGCTTGGGGGACCTCACGGATGGTGAACATGAGGTATGGTAGTAGGTTGTCCCAATCTTTCCCATCCTTGCTTACCACCTTTCTTATCATGGCCTTGAGGGTTCGGTTAAATCTTTCCACCAGACCATCGGTCTGTGGATGGTAAACCGAGGTCCGCAGGGTCTGACATGGAGCAGGGAACACAAGTCCTTCATCAACTTGGACATGAATGGTGTTCCCTGGTCTGTGAGGATTTCTTTTGGTAGCCCTACCCGGGCAAAGATTGCCACTAATTTTTTGGCAATGCTCTTGGAAGCTGTGTTTCATAAGGGGACAGCTTCTGGGTACCTGGTTGCATAATCTAGGATGACAAGCACCTACTGGTGTCCTCGGATCGTTTTCTCTAGTGGCCCCACAAGATCCACAGCGATCCGCTCGAACGGAACTTTGATGATTGGCAGGGGTACCAGAGGAGCTCTTAGATGTGGACGAGGGCTGTGCAGTTGACATTTGGGGCAAGAGGCACAGTACTGCCGGACGTCTTCATGTACCCCCGGCCAGAAGAACCTGCGTAAGATTCGCACCTGGGTTTTCTCCACTCCCAAGTGCCCTCCAAAAAGGTGACTGTGAGCGAGGCTTAATATTGCCTTCTGATGTTTCCGGGGGACTAGGAGCTGGTGTACCTCTTGCTCCTGCATTTGCACGACCCGGTATAGGAGATTCCTCTTGATCACAAAATAAGGCCCTGGCCCCCGGGCCTTTCCCTCTATGGGTACCCCATCTATCTCAGCCACCTCCTTCCTGGCATTCTCGTACCTTGGGTCTTCCACCTGGTCCCATCCAAAAGTCTCTCTCTCTGGGCTTAACAGCCCGAACTCTGAAGGATCTGTCTCTGCCCTCTCGGCTGGCTCCGTGAGGTTGGGGTTGGAAGTGGTCTCTGACCCCTCCTCTGTCTTGGGGCCCTTCCCTTCAGTTGCCCGTGTACGTCTGCCTACACAGACGTACTTGTATCAGGATTCGGGTACCCAAGGCCTTAGCTGCCCTTCTTTCTCTTTTGGTCTTCCTGCCTTTCCCCGGGACAGGGAATAGCTCCTGGGAAATTTCTGCGAAAAATGGGAGGTGACATTCTACCGCGGAAGTCTCCTGAAGTTCGGGGAGCTCCTCTCTCTCCAATTCCTCTGGTGGGAGCAAGTTTCCAAACCCGGGGAAATCTCTACCTATGAGCACGGGGTATGGGAGGTTTGGGACTACCCCTGCTTTCACCCCGGTGACATTTCCCTGAATTTCAATTTTTACTGGTATGATGGGGTAGTAGCTAACAGTCCCATGGACACAGGTTACCCCTGTACGCTTGGCCTGCATTAACTGGCTGCGCTTCACTAATTTACCCGAAATTAGGGTGATAGCACTCCCCGAGTGCCACGGTTTCTACCCCATTCAACTTTACCTGCCTTGTATATTTATGTGGGGTGACTGCGACCCCTACAATATTGAGTAGGCTACATGGGTCTGCCTCATTCCCCAGGTTACACTGCATTGGCTCTATGACATTTGGGCACTGGGCAGCTATGTGCCCCAACTCCCCGCACCTATAACATCTATAATTGCTTCTAGTTACTCCCCTATCACGTGGATTAGGGGGTTTAGTCCCAGGGTTCCCCCCACTTAGGCCTTCCTCTTTCTTCTGGGTTCCCGACTGGTTTTCAACCTCCCTCTTCTTCCACCTAGGACTTCCTGGGGGTTTGGCCACCTGACCCGCCGCGGTCAGGGTCGAGTGTTTGATTCGTGAGGGGCCTTCCTTGGGTAGTTCGGTTAATTCCCTGGCTGTCATCCGTCTTTCCACCAATGTGATCATTTCATCGTAGGTGGATGGATCATTCTGGCATACCCATTTGCGGAGATCTGGTGGCAGTCCCCACATGTAATGGTCTATGACCAAAGTCTCTAAAATCTCCTCTGGGCTGCATGCCTCGGGCTGTAACCACTTCCGAGCGAGGTGTATGAGGTTGAATAGTTGGGACCTTGGAGGTTTGTTCTCTCTGTATTTACACTCCTGGAACCTCTGGGCCCATACCGCTGCTGGCACCCCGGATCGTGCTAGGATCTCTGCCCTCAGCCAGGAATAGTCAGCGGCATCCTCAGTGGGCAGATCAAAGTAGGCCTTCTGGGCCTCTCCATATAAAAAAGGGGCGAGAATGCTGGCCCACTGCTCCAGGGGCCACGCCTCACGCTGAGCAGTCCTTTCAAATGAGAGGAGATACATCTCTATATCATCGTCTGCCGTCATGTTTGGCAGACAATTGGTGGACCTCAGGGTTCGCATCCCATTGGACCCCCGGGCCTGGGTGGTGAGGATCTTTAGCTGGTCAACAACCTTGCGCAGGAGGGCTCGATCTTGGGTCACCTGGCTCATTAATAATTGGTTGGTTTCCTGCTGTAACCTCATGGACTCCAGTTGCACCATCGCCTGAGCCCGGGTTGCCTCCTGCTGGGCCGCTGTGACTTGCACCAGTGCTCTCACCACCTCCTCCATGGTGGTACAAACAAAAACCCCAAACCAAAATCCCCAGTGCACTTTATTTATTTATTTATTTAGTAAAAACCTCTTTATTTCACCACGCTGTGAACAATCATGATCCCACTTCTGACACCAGTTGTGTCAGAGCTCTGACCTTGTCCCTGTGGGTCCTGCGCTTCTAGGCGGTATATGCTAGCCTCAGTGGCTCTCTGTGACCCCACATAGCCCTTCTCTCTCTAGGGCCAGGGTTACAGTCTACTGAGCCCTTTTCATCATAAGCCAGCAAGGAGGTTGGTGAGAGAACTTCTACAGTCTCTGTTGTCCCTAGGGCTTGTTTTAGAACAGGTTAGCCTCCTGTCTTGACAGGGGCCTGACCTCCCCTCCCAGGAAGTGTTCCTGTAGTGGTTGGTTGGGGGGAACCCAGGCCAGCCCTCTACTCCGGGTTCCGGCCCAGGGACCCTAATGGTAGCAGCTGTTGGCAGCCAACCTTTCACTGCCAGAGTTGCGACTTTTCCCTGGGCCACTTCCTCACAGCTCTCCTGCTTCTCCCTTCTTCACCCTTACCTTAGGTCTCCGTTATCAGTAACTTGAGGGTGCCTTCATTAACCAGCCCTTCAGCCGCACTGCCTCTCCTCTGGCTCCCTGGCTCTCCTCTGCCTGACTAGAGTAAGCCCTTTTTATAGTATCAGCGGGGTCTTAATTAGAGTCAGGTGGTCACATAGCTTAATTTCCTCACCTGACTCTTTGCAGGTTAATTGGAGTCAGGTGTTCTCATTAGCCTGGAGCAGCCCCTGCTCTGGTAAGTCAGGGAACAGAAAACTGTTAATCCAGTGGCCAGTATATCTGCCTTCTGCTATTCTACTGTACCCAACTGGCCTGGGTCTATCACACTATTTAACTGCAAGAGAAAACCTGACTGATGATTCCTAAAGATGCAACTGACAGAATATTTTTGAAAATTCCCAGTGCATAATATTGGTGACACTGTAAGCCTGTAAAAAACAAGGCTAATCGAAAGTGAGAAGCAAAGGAGGTATTTAAAAACATCAAAAAAGAAAAAGTTTTGTCCTATTTGTGAGCTTACAAACCAATTTATTTTTTGCAATACACCAGTCTTTCATGTCAGGCTTTTCATATGTATCTGGTGCCATTAGGTCAGAAGCCAAACTTGTATAAAAAGTGTTATGTCAATTGAACATTATCACTTTTTAAAACTTTTTAGCAAGTCAATTGCAAGTCACCTAGCTATATCTATTTTGGCAAACAAAGACAAGAGAAAGAGGCATCTTTAGAGATACCTGTTTCCATAGTGTCTGATGAAAGCTCCACACACAGGCATTAAGGGTGGGTTTTCAAAAAGTTCTTAATGTTAGCCTAACTCTGCTCCTACCGAAGCTTCTATTGTTTTCAGCAGGAACAGAGTCAAACCAGTGCTGTATGATTTTGAAAATCTGAACTCTACAAGTCTAGTATATATTGCTTGTAAACTAGATATAATCAAATATTACCATGGAACAGTTTGAGAGTAAAAAGTAAGGAGGATACTTTCTCCATCTCACTTTAAAAGAAAGTCTTCCTGAAATGACATAGCAGTGGTGAAGGAAGTAAATGGCTAAAACTGGCTTTCTGTTCAGGCTGTCTGAAGATACAGACATGAGGTATTGCTAGCTGCATGGGACTAATGCAAGGGAAGTGAAAGACAAAGTCTTTATGTGCTGGAAGCCCATGGAGGTTTTTAAGAAACACAAAGCAATTTTGAACTGGATCCTAAAAATAATGGAGATCAAGGGGAATTGTTTGAGCATTGGAATACTGGGGTTATGTTTCTATGTTTCTATCTACAAGTGTGAAGTTGGTTATGGAGTTCCAGTCATTAATCTAGGCCCTGCGGATAAAAATTTCAAAGATGCCTAAATAGTATTTTCAAAAATGACATGTAATTGGGAACTCAAGTCTCATTATAAGTTAATGCAGTGTTTCTCAAACTGGGGCCGCCGCTTGTGTAGGGAAAACCCCTGGCAGGCCACGCCAGTTTGTTTACCTGCCCCGTCCGTAGGTCTGGTAAACAAGCCGTCTCCCACTAGCCATGGTTCGCTGCTCCAGGCCAATGGGGGCTGCTGGAAGAGGTGCGGGCCCAGGGACGTACTGGCCACCGCTTCCAGTAGCTCCCATTGGCCTGGAGCAGCGAACCACAGCCAGTGGGAGCCGCGATTGGCCGGACCTGCGGACAGGGCAGGTAAACAAACCAGCCCAGCCAGCTAGGAGCTTTCCCTACACAAGCGGCGGCCCCAGTTTGAGAAACACTGAGTTAATGGGACTTAGGAGACTAAATCTACATACACTGTGATAAAACAAAACATGGCATTGAGTCTCAGAGCCTGGGTAAGCTGACTTAGGCTCAGTGGGCTCAGGATATGTGGCTAAAAATTGCAGTATAGACATTTGGGCTGAACTTCTAGCCCGAGCCCTGAGACCCTGTGCGATGGCATGTACTCCTCACACCAGTCCTGAAAGAGGTGAATTAAGACTGGTGGGTCCATCAGCCAGTTAAGCTGCAAATGAGACAGCTTTAGGCTGGCTGAGTGGATGCACGAATTAGAAGGAAGCTCACCTATGAGGAAATAAATGGGGCTTCTATAAAGCTAAGAGAGCTGCAACAGTGGAACAGAAGAAAGGAGGCACTAAACTGAGCACAGCTAATCCCCCAAATCACAAGAAGGGGGCATCATCCAGCAGTGACTAGAGAACGCCATGACAACACAGTGAAGAACACGGGCATGACAGTCACCCCTAAAACAAGGGATCAGTGAGTTAAAGAGAGACTGTAAGGCGGTAAAATTTTGACAAAGGGGAGAGAGAGTGTGTCCAAAACTGACAAAGAACCCCTAAGGGAAAATGAAAATGGAGATGCCTACAGTACAGGGTTTTTTGTTGTTGTTGTTGTTGTTTTGCTGAGGAAAGCTATACCCTACCAGGGTGGATGCTGAAGTTGCTGCTCCCACAGAGGAGAGCTGATAAGCAACATATGTGGGTTCATGCCATAGGGGGATAGATAATGAAAAAATCAACAGAGATTGTGGGAGGCACATATGTACCCACAGGAGTATTTGGTGAGCATAACTGATCAACAGCAATAGTTGTATAAAATCCTAGAAGAGAGAAAGAGAATAGGTCATAAGGGCTAGGAAACGGAAAAGATGTGCCAGAACTAGGAGGCCAGAGGTCCAACCCAGAAGATGTTAATGCTGTGGGTGCAGGGTACACCTGAAGAGGGAGCACCCCTATTTATGTAAATGCAAAGAGCTTTAGCAAGGACTGAGACAAGGCCCTAGAAAGTCCCACCTAATAGGTGATCACACAGAGGAGGAATTTCTTTCGTGCGTGGGGAAAAAAGAGTCATATAAAGAGATCCTGCCCTCAGAGAAAAGAAAGAGGAAGAACAAGGGTCAGAGAAGGAAGAAGAACCAGAGGCCTATAATGGAGAAAGTCAAGAGGTGGGTAAAAACTAAAAGGTGACGTGACACTGGGGGGAGGAAAGAGCCCCAGAGAGGGAAGTAACTGATGCAAGGACTAACACTGAGATCAACCACAAGACAATGGAGACTCAGAGGAGCAGGTGAACCAGCTAAAGGAGAACTGGTAGCTGCAGAGCAGGCATTGCAAGAGGCAGGGCAAGATCTGGAGTTCCAGTGGAAAAAATTCAGAGATGCTATGCATCTGCCAGTGGGTGATTTAGACCAGGAGAGAGATGATCTGCAAGCTCAGCTACAACAGATTCAGAGAATGAGATACCTGCCCTCCCCTGGGTTGCAGTCCTGAGGGTGAGAGTGTGTGATGGTATACTCCCCACACAAGCTCTGAAAAAGTTGAATTAGGTTAGGTGGGCCCAATCATCCAATTAAGCTGTAAACTAGGAAGATTTAGGCTGACTGGAGGGTGCTAATTAAAAGGAAGTTCACCTGAGGGAAAAGGCAGGGCTTCTATAAAGCCTGGAGAGAGGAAATAGTAGAGAAGAGAAGAAAGGGGGCACTGAACTGCAAGAGCTAATTTCCAGAAAGGGGCTTCACCCAACCCCCTCCCCCCCAACACGGGTCTCAAAGCTCAAGCACAAGCCCGACTATCTTCACAGTTGCTTTATAGCCCCATGAGCCCAAGTCAGCTGATCCAGGCCAGCTACAGCTGTGCTGCTGGTCTTTTTTCAGAAATGAGAGTTAAGTGCCAAAGTGACTTGGCCACTTCTGAAAATTTTACCAGTGTCTGTCTTTGTTTTAAATCTGTCCATAGCCAATCTCAAACGAAACTAGAGATATTTGTTTTTGTTTTGTTGTTGTTCTTTAAAAAAAAAAAAACAGATTAACATATAAATCAGGAAGTTGGAGGTACACGATAGCTAACATTCTTTTTTTTAATTCTTAACTTTTCAGGAGTATTAAGAACATTTTTGATATAAGTGAATTATTATTATAAAAAAAGTATATTATCATCATCATCATCCACCGACCAGAGTGAATACTAAAGATATATGAGCATTCAAGAAGAGCAGAGATGATTCCACTGTTTACACACGCATCTCCTAAATGTGAACAACTCCAGCTCAGTAATTTTCTGGTTTTTTTATTTCAGGCAGTTGAGCAGCTGCTACTTTATTGCTTCAGTTTAATTTTAATTGAATGTGCAGCTTGGAATATGTTAAAAATGATCCAAATTATCCATTTTAAAATTTCCTGTATAAAGACAGCTGAAGACCTATCAGGCATTAAAGCAGACAGAAAAGGCACATAATTTACTGAATAAACAAATGATATTACTGACCATTCTCTAACCCCAAAGATTTTACTTTTTCTAAATGTGTGGTATTATAGTAACAGAAAGGAAATAGCAGTGCAGTGGGTAGCACCAGTTGTGTTATATTATTGACAGATCTAGTAGGAAAATACGCATTTGAAATTACAGCTTCGGAAAACTTGTCTGTTTCAACCCAATGTGTTTTCTTCCCTGTGTTCAGGTTTAAAAAAAATCAAAACAAAATACAACTCAACAAGGCCCATAACCACCATATTTTGTCTTGGTTGGGGGGCAAAGCTTATGTGTCTCTCAAAACTTGGCCCCACTTTGCTGAAAGATTTATAGCCAAAAACATGGTCTATGCTTCAACATAGCAGGGAAAAAAGTATTTTCTACCAGTTTCCATTATGTTTCACACTATAGAAAAAAAGATAACATAAAATACTCTTGCTGGAAGATTGCAAAGAATGTTACTTTAATTTCCTAGAATTCAGAATTATAACACACAAGAATGCAAAAAACAGAGAGAAACAAAGCAATAATACAGAGGCGCACAACTCATTCCACCTTACTCCAGGCTGTCTGGCTGCAAACTGTCTGCTGCTTGCCCCAGAGCACATGCTTTCCTACAGAGTCCTATCTGAGAAGCAAGACAAGAAAAAACAAAAACTAAATATAAAATTTTAAGATATCACTTCAAATGCTAACAGTTTTCCAATACACCAATTTCAGGTTTTGTTCGTAGATTGTAAACCTCTCAGATTCAGCTGAAGAGACTGCAAAAGATCTGTTCACAAAAAGATGTAACAGATGCACATGTTGACCCTTTGCTGAGCAGTTAAAGATTTGGGGTCTTTGCAGTGAGTGAGTTTATTGTTCAAAAGAAAATTGGTGACACTGATGAGGGTATTTTTTACCATAAAATATTTACTTAGAAAATGTATACAAGTTCTGTTCACCTGGGACATAGGTGACCAAACCTGAAACATTTGCAGAAACCTCGGCTAAAAGTGAATTAAGCACTGTTACCAAGAAACGTCTTTCTTCGGTCTTTGTTTATAGCACATGTTCTTCCTGCATCTTGCCTGTGTTTGGTAGTTTTCTCCTCAGAAACCTCTTACCTCATAGGAGGGACCAAAAGCTTCAGCCTATTGCATTCTTACAACAGAGATCAAGATTTTGCACTGTGACTTAGTGTTGTAGAACATCATCTCTGATCTTTTATTTCCATAGATGCATTTTTTGAAACATAGAAGCTCTTATTCAGTAGATTTACCAACTCTCCATGTACCAATTCTTTAGCTTGTAAGTGATTCAATGGCTTAGCCACTGAAGTCTGAACCCAATGGTAGCCCGGTGCTGAATGCACCCCAAGAACTTACACAATTTTTTTAATAAACCAAAAATATATGTAGGCTAGGAAGATAGGGGTTTTAAAATGTGTAAGCCAACACATTTCAAAATTGACCTGTCTACACTAGTGTTAACAGTTTAAAAATAAATTAGCTGGCCGTGGTTACACTTCCACACACCACCTATTTTTCTAGATGGCCAAAATGAGTTTGTTATTCAATAGATTGTATTGTAGTCACTCGTATGTTCTTTTCATTTTGTAAGGCCATAAATCTGTCTGAATGGCTAGAGCCCTATGTTCTGTAGAATAATATCCAGCATTATGTAGACTTGTATATGCATACATGAGTGAAAGCACATTTAAAAGAACCTGATTGAATTCCTGATATGGTATACACCTGTACTTGTTTGCTTTTTTTCTCCCACCCTCAATTTCTTATTTTGATGGCAACATATTATTTCCCATTCAATGAATAATCTACTTTCTGAAGAACATTAAATATCTTGTTGATGTAATTATCTGCTTATGACTTATGTTGGATTTTTTATTATTGCATTGTCTTATTTCCATCTCTCACAAGCAATATTTATATTGCTTTCCATTTGAGAAACTATTCTCAAAAATCTTTTTAAATAAAATACCATGATAAGAGGATATGTAATACTATCAGGATAGATAGAGAGCCCTGATGTCTTAAAATCACACCTGTCCTGCAGAAAAAGAGTGATGTTTCTGTTGCTGTTTTGGTATTGATATTGAGGCGTGTCTGTTTAGCAGAAGTTTAATTATTATTCAATTAAATTCTCTAGCCAGGGTAGGAAATGTTTTGTAGGATGGCTAGCATTTCACATCTCCACAGTAGTATTAAGCCAAAAATAACACTTGGGACTACACAAGTGTCAGGTACTCTAATTTTTGTTGATATTAGATACATTTATTTTCAGATTGACACAGAGCTAGGTAGATTCTATAAAGCAGTGGCTTTCAGACTTCTGTATCTCTTTCAGAAGTCTGATTTGTCTCGTGTACTCCCAAGTTACACCTCACTTAAACTACTTGCTTAGAAAACCAGACATAAAAATACGAAAGGGTCACAGCACACTGTTACTGAAAAAATGCTTACTTTCTCATTTTTACCATATAATTTAAAAATAAAATCAGTTAGAATATACATATACTTACATTTCAGTGTATAGTATATGCAAAAGTATAAAGAAGTTATTGTCCGTATGAAATTTTAGTTTGTACTGACTTCGCTAATGCTTTTTATGTAGCCTGTTGTAAAATTAGGCAAATATCTAGATGAATTGATGTATCCCCTGGAAGTCTTTTGCATACCCCCGGGGTATGCATATCCCTGATTGAGAAACACTGCTATTAAAAAAAGTGTATTAAATCTGTAAATGTAAAATAAAAGGTATTGTAAAATGTACCCCACTTCCTAAATAGGATACTGTTAGCTACGTGCTTCTACTCAGCATATTGTTGGCACTTCTGGACACTATTGAAATGTGTAGCTTTATTACTGCATTTGGGTCAACATTCAGCTTCAGCAATCAGTGAGGACCATAACACTGCAAGCTCAGGTTATAGCATTGTATGTAAATCCAAATATCAAGAGGAGAACATATCCTTTCTATCTTTAACAAAAATATATTGCTGAGGGTTTTTGCCATTGACCATTCTCTTTGCTATGAGAGACAGCTGAATGTGTTTGAATGATGATTTTTAAAGAAGTAAATTTTAAAGAAGTCAACAAAATCAAGGCTCTGTTTAACTTTCAGATGAAAACTGAATTTTCCCATGCCCCCAAAGAGCCCTTCAATATTACAGTATTAGTGCTAATTAAGCCCCCTATTGAACATTTTTGCTTTACTTTTAGTACTACCGACGAATGAATCTCTAAGTGGATGCAAGTTTCATTTGGATATGGATCCAAATGACGAGATGGCTCATTAAGTTTATCCAGATCCATTTTGTCTCAGATATACTGTGAAATCAGCTCTTTTCATGAGACATCCAGTACATTGTAAGATTCTGCAAGGCCAAAAAACACGGCAAGGACAGACACAGTATCTCTCTCCAGACACAGTATCGTGGCATTTTCACATATGCTCCTGAAAACAAGAATGTGGTAATGTGAATAAAAAGTTATCTATAATTCATCAAATTTGTTTAAAGCTCAGAAAAAAAAGTGTAATGCTTTGGGGTAGCTTTTATTTTCTCTGAACTAGTTTCCTGCTCCCTAATATTGGGACAGATTTGGATAAAATTTGTAATTGTTTGTACAGTTGAGCAGCATTTAATACTTAGGAATCTGGTTCTTTCATTCTGAGAAATTCTAACCATGTTCCTCTTAAACTAATATATAAAATCATGTTCATTTTAGAAAAGCCATGTGTTTATTAATACATTAACTAACACATGTTATAATCCTAGAGTAGACAAGTTGATGGTAGTTTTAAAATATGCTAGCTAGTCAACAAAACCTAGTTTAACATTGATAAAAGTGCAACTTGCCTTGTACTTTTGCTAAAGTTTCTAACTTTGCATAAGCCAACAATGATAGCCCTATCATAATGGCTTCCTCTTTTTAACTCCTATTCAGCCATTTCTCTGTCCCCATTTTTTCCCAAATAGTTTCTTTCTCCTAGAATGATCATACGGGAACTACCTTAGGAAAACATGAGACCATCTTCACACCTTTCCCACTTAGATGTGGGTTCAACAGTTGTAATTTCATTGTGTGTGTGTGTATATATATACACATATACTCTCTCTCTCTCTCTCTATATATATATATATATATATATATAGAGAGAGAGAGAGAGAGAGAGAGAGACGAAATCTGCATGTACCCCCTTATACCTCACAGACTATTCTTCCTATTTAATTTCCACATTAATATGGTCTCATTTTTAATATTCCTAATCATGTACTTACAACTTCTCAAATTTTCTTTTAGGACCAAATCCTGGGGAGGTACATAAGTCAATGGCAAAATTCTCATTGACATCAGTGGAATAAAGATTTAGCACCAACGTGCTTTTTAGAGATAACTGAGAGCAACAGGTAGTGTGAAAACTGCAGTACCCCACAGCAGGAGGCCTTGTCTCTTCAAGGCACAATTCAAACCCTGCTTTCTCTCCTTGCATTATGGGGAGATGATAGTAATTTGCTTGTGGCCTATACCAATAAAAAACTATGACCTTTTGTGTTGGCTCATTTGCACTGGTTAACATATGTGGGACAGTGATCAAGAGAAAAGAGTCCACCACTCCATACCCACCTGCTCCAGTAGGGGAATAATCAGGCATGCATCTACATTGGCATCCACAAGCAAAGTCCGGGTAGCCCTAGCATTTGTGTACAGAAGGCTCTTACTCTCCAGTCTGGGCATGTAATCAAAGTCACACAATATAGCTCTTAATATTTAGTGATTAGTTTATATAACTATTCCATATCATCATTATTGAGACCTAGCTATATAGTGGGTGCACAAAGTGTTAATATTAAGGTTACAAAGTTATCATAAAAGGTCATAATGCAAAAAATAATATTCCAATAGCAAATGTACCTGACCGGCATTACATGTGCTTTTAAATGAACAGTGATATCTTTCTAATTAAGTCTGTCTTGCACTTTCAAACAACATTTTTAACAGACAAGGAGGTGAGAATTTGTTTAAAGCAGGAAAACATCTATGAATAATATATTCCTTAGGAGAGCTTCTGTGAGCCCCAGGGGTAAGTCGTGTCTGCCAGGATGGTTGAGCAGTATCTGCAGACTGTTCCAACAAACACAGGAAAATAACCCTCACTTCCTGTCAATTTGGTAGTAGCCCCATGGTAAAATTTTGCTGAAAGCCCTCAAGAACACTCTTCCAGCATATACCACTATTCTTATGAAAACCTCATATCATGTAATTAATTGTTTTGAGCCAAACAGCTGCAATAGTTATTATCTGAGCTATATCTTTGGCTGCACCTGGAAAAAGTGTACAGTGCAAAGATAATGTAAACTTCACCCTTTATACTTCTCCACTTCTGGGTCCAGCTATCTGCTGGTCCAGGCTACAGGGATCAACAAAAACAGCCTGAAGACTGCTCTAAGTATCAATGGCCAAAACCAAAAATGGGTTAGTCAGATGCAAGAGACCATATTCTTTGATCCAGCTATATGGCAGAGTGGCAGCAGGAATTAGATGACAGTAATAAAATACCTGAGCTTTTTTACTTTACAGCTTTCAGTGCTACCACCATTAGTAGAAGTGCACCATGAGAAATTTCTACTCTAAAAAGTCCTAGTATAGATACTACCTTAGTAAAGTAAGTAGACAATGCCTCAAAGAATGTACTAATTCAATGATGGAATCATAATCAAAATACAGTAAGGATATAACTCGGATGTCATGATTAAGGTTAGGGGCTTCCTGTAATGTGGCATCAGGTATAATTTTTACTTATTTACTTTTCTCTCTTTGGATCAGCATTAATAAATACCAGCAGGAATGCACACAGATCTGAACACAATTTGTTTTGTAAATTGGTTTGTTTGATGGAAGAGAAACTATGGCAAGAGGATGTCATTTATACACAGTCATAATAAAAGAATGGATATTTAAAAAATAAATTTCTGAAGATGGCAACATTCAGCCCAGTTATGTAAAATATGAGACTACCCATGAAATATATTTAATGAAGGGCCTAATCCCACTGCCAGTTAAGTTAAACGGAGTGAATCTGTTTACTTTAATGGCAGTTGGATTATACCCACATTGTACAATGGAAGAAATATGCCATAATTCACACATTTTGCCAAACATTTATACAGCACACAGTTTTTTATTCTGTTCTATCTAGCAACTCCTTTTTTTTCCCCTTTACTTGTTTATTTTTATAGGATTCACTGCCAATTTGGCTCCAGAGTAGAAAATTACAGCACATGCACATACAGCATCTAAGCAATAAATCGTATGCCTTTTTCCCTGTTTATTTTTAATTCATGTTAATTAAACATTTTCTGCAGAATATGATAAAATTACTTAGCCCCAAGTGATAGCCATTGTTTTCAGAAGCAGGGAAATAATAAGTTCTGTCAGTGCTTACTCTAAAACTTATTGTAATTTTTGGTGGGGAAAAGTTTGCAAGGAATAGAGTAGCAGGAAGAAATAGACAATAAACACAAACTGCTACATAAATGTACTATTGTTAATTGCAGGCCAGATTCCTATTGTATTTTTAAGTGCCCTTATCCTTCAGTGAGCATAGAGAATTGGAACAACAAAAGACAGATCTTGGCTGTCTCCTTTTGAATGACAGTTTGCTTGCCTGCCTTCTCTTCTTCAGTAACCACAAAATGTGTTACATGTCTTGTATTGCTTGTTTTGCTGGAGATTAAGTGCACACGGGCAAGAAAATTTCTCTGATATTACACATAGCAGGCTAAGTGCTAAGGTTGTTTGAGTGGCCTGGAACAATTTGTGGTGTTGGTGAACTATATTGTAGTACATATCATGGATATCTCTACTTACAGCCAAAATGTACTTCTATCTCGCTCTCACATTTTCAGTCGTATGCTCCCTATGCTCCAACACAGGAGAAAGGAAAGAGGTTTGAACAGATAAAGGAATAAGAGGGCAAGGGGAAATACAGGGAATGTGGAAGAGGAAAGAAAAGCAGAGAAGGAAAGGAAAGGTTAGGAGGGTTGAGAGTGAGATTTAAAAGGAGAACAAAGCAATGAGAGCTGGTGATAAACTAAAGTCCTGACTAATGTGGTGGTTTCAGATGGAGGAGACATATTACCCATTCTTTTGGGTTCACTTCACAGAGAGACAACTCATTTGGTAATACTGTATCTCTCCTCTTCCTACACTTCCAGCTTGGAACATGGTCTTAGGAAGAATAAATGCTCAGAAACTTAGGTGAGACAAAGCATGCATAAAGAAACTAGGACTTCTGAAATCATTTGAAGTCAAACACTTGAGGCCTGATTTTCCATTGCCTTCAGTAAGTAATTTAGACCAAGTCACAGTGGTAACATCATGTACTTTGAAGAACAGGTATAAATGGCTAAACAAGGTACTAGGCAGCTCAGCTACTCTAACGAATACCAGGGGATCAGACCCAGACGCAATGATACAAAGAGCCTTAAAGCCACTTTTACAATTCTGAGTCATGCAGTGCCAATGATCTTCCCATTAACCACTGGCATTCATTACTGCATTCATATTAGAGCATTACTCTGATACAAAACAAATCTGCCTTTCCCTGTTGATGAAACACAAGCAAAGCAGCTGATGTGTGGATTTGTTTTGTACCATGTTACATTGAATTGGACTATTTTTATATGTGAAGCTTTATTAGCTCTTTGTTCTGACTGCAGCTAACATTCCATACCAAAATGAAAAGAAGGGAGAGGGTGTGTGTGTGTGTGTGTGTGTGTGTGTGTGAGAGAGAGGAAATGGTTATACATGATTATATTATCCAAATAGTAGCTTATATGCAATCACATTTTCCATACAGTAAACTGGCAACATTTTAAATTACACACAAAATGTAGCCTGTTTACCATATAGTAAACATGTGACTGCATATATATTCACATAACACAGGAACCAGGGGTCAACCAATGAAATTAATGACGGCAGGTTTAAAACAAACACAAGGAAATATTTATTACACAACACACAGTCAATCTGTGGAACTCGATGCCAGGGAATGTTGTGAAGGTCAAAAATATAACTGGGTTCAAAAAAGAATTAGAAAAGTTCATGGAGGCTAGTTACTAGCAAAGATGGGCAGGAATGCAACCCCATGCTCATGGTGTCCTTAAACCTCTGACTGCCAAAAGCTGGGACTGGAAGACAAGGGATGAATCACTCAATAATTGCCCTGTTTTGTTTATTCCCTCTGAAGCCTCTGATGGAAGACAGTACACTAGGCTAGATGAAGCATTGGCCATATTGGGTCAAACCATTCTTATGTTTTTAAGCTACATCTTAAATAATGTGTAATTGTCATGGACACAAAAAAATAACTATACTGAAATAGATTTTAAATATGCAAATAAGTATACTGTATAACAGAGAACAAAAAAATCACATTTTATAGGTCTAACTACAATACATTTGACCTGTTCCCAGGAAACCTTTCCAGCACTGTTAAGCAAACCAGAATATTTTTTCTTCAATTAAACTGAGATGCCTTCCCTTTTCAGACTTGCTCAGCCCTTAGGAAGGCCAGGAGAAAATCATTCAGGCACAGAATATTTCTTTATTTCTACATACAAAATAGGTTTAAAAATGGTGCAAACCTCTGTGTGAAGACTATAATAATAATTTAAACCGTTTTTTTTATTTATTTAGCGTATGCTGGATTTCAGTAGGCATAGAATCAGATCATAAGGGCAGGGATAGCTCAGTGGTTTGAGTATTGGCCTGTTAAACCTAGTGTTCTGAGTTCAATCCTTGAGGGGGCCACTTAGGGATCTGGGGCAAAATCAGTACTTGGTCCTGCTAGTGAAGGCAGGGGGCTGGACTTGATGACCCTTCAGGGTCCCTTCCAGTTCTAGGAGATAGGTATATCTCCATTAAAAAAAAAAAGTGTCTTGAGTATATCACAGACCCATACAAAGATCTGGATACTTTCCAGAACTAGTAAAACGGGTGTTTATTATTGACTTTTTGATTCTCAGGAGGGTTGCTTTTCATCTGTTCCATTGAGTAAAGAAGACACAAACATTACCAAAAGAATTTTGTCATCTGCCATTAGTTACGAAGATCAGAACTGGTTGGGAAAAAAATAAAAATAAACATCAATTATTTTGTGCAGGAAGTTTCCAATAAATTCCATAAAGAATTCAGTTTTTCAACAAAAACCCAGAACCAAAACTCCAAAATCTGCTGTTCTCAAAAACTCTTTTGGAGTAAAAAAAATGATTTCAGTAAAAAAAGATTTGGCTTTCAAACAATGAAAAGTTTTCCATAAAAAACAAAACAAACCTCACTAATTTTATTTTTTAACAAAAGAGCCAAAGTTACCAAAACCATTCAGTTTGTCTTTTCATCAAATATCCAACAATTCTGAACAAAATGAATATTTTTCTATTAAACTTTATCTTAGTCAAAACTTTAAAATATGTCAATGAAAACATGTTGACTAGTTCTACATATGAAAATGACTCCACCACACTTTATTATGAAACAAAACAGTGTTGCATTGTCCAGGTTCACCTCAGTACTGTCCCATACTGCATGTAACAAACCCACTGAACCCAATGAAGATGCATATAGTGAGTCAGGGCAGAGTTTGGGACCTGTTCAGATAGTTAATATAGAAGAACATCACTAAAAACAAACAAGACAAATGAGAATTGTATAGAGGGGTAAAATGGGATGTCCTAATTCACATTGGATAGTACCATACTTAGCAACCAGATCCATGGAATATAATGGGACTGCCCAGCACATGTAAGGGTAACACAATTGGACCTAAAATCTTATGTAATTTGACAGTATCTATATGTTAGGACAAATAATAATACTATAAGTTACTAATACAACACTGTGGAGTCACTTCTTATGGCTTCCAGCTGTCTCCCATGCTGGTTCACTTTGGCCTGCTCTTCACTTCAGACTTAACTTGGGTTCCACCACAGGATTTCCTCATAACAAACTGCATTTGCACATCCATATGCCTCTCTCTGTGTCATGAGGTGTGGCAGCCACTATTCCCCGAGGCATAGATTAGACCTCAACTTAATTTACCCTACATACTGCTAACACAAAAGTTAACTGCTGTGAAAATGCACAGCCATGACCATCCACAAGAATTGATATACGATGGTCCCACAAGCCCCCTGAGCACACATACTTGTGTAGTATCTTGCTATCTGTCTGTGCTCTGATCCATGACCCAAGCAGTCTAACTTCATAGGACTCTACTCAGTATCCTAAATGCCACACTGCTTGCCTGATTGCAGTTTCTCCAGCATCAGGCATCCCAGTCTTTCTTGCAGCTGGACAATGCCCAGGTATAAATCCATCTTTCAGCATGCAGCCACCTGGATAATGAGTTGCCCCACAACACCCCAGAATGCAAATATAAAGCAACACAGTTAGTTGTGGCACTGAATCACAGAATACAAGCCCAGATAAGTGTATTGCTTTCCATAGTCTTATAGAACCAGTGTAGACACAGGGCACGACAGCAGCCTGTTTACATTGACAATGTGGTTGTGGTCTCACTGGTTAAGCAACTGCACATTGGCTAACATATGACCATTTAATTTGTGGATAGCTTGTAATGAAGAATTGGCCTTAGAATCACTCTTTGGTGTCTTGGCTCTACTCTAATGAAGCTACACTTCAGCCAGAAGCTGGATGAAGTTTTTGCAGGACTGGAGGTTTTCACATGTTTGGTCAAGTGTGCCTTTGGAGCATTCATTCAATATGGCAAAACAAGGGCATTTATATAAAAATGGGATTTTAATTGCTCAGTGAGTAGTTACCCTGACTTTGAACAAGAATTGAGTAGTTTCATATATATATATATATATATATATATATATATATATAAAATTGAGAGGCATTGGATGTGTACATACCAGCAGATTGAGGTATCTTTTTACAAACATCTTTAGACTTTGAAACATTTCTTAATTGTCTATTGTCTTTTAAGATGCTTCAATACAATCCAGATTCTTTAATCAGGCTAGATCATACTTCCTACACCAACAGAGCTACTAAATTAATTGGTAGTGATTCTCCCCATTGAAAAAAGACTATTTCCCCTCTCCCCTCAACCCTCCAGAAAAGAATTTAATGATTTTGTATTTCAGTTGTATCAAGTCATTACACAGTGTATGAAACAACATCAAATAGCTGCACAGCACAAACACCCTTTCTCTAGTGGGAAACAAGTGGTGTCTATCTCTTTCCTATCCTTTTGTAAGTGGAGTGCAAATTTGAAAGTGTGCATTGCTAACGGAAAGTGTCCGTGAGGAAAGCTTCTTTTATGAATTTCATGAAATTCTAGGGCTCTGTAAATATTCCCTGTCTACGGCATCCATTACATCCAGCTCTCCAGACTCAGCACCTGCAGACTACTACTGTTCTCTAATACAAATTAGTGTGTGCTCACCCCACCCTCTAGCTCAACTTTCATATAAGGATCCAGTTCATTACCCCTCCCTTTCCTTCTCTTAAATGTACTTAACTTTCTTTGAACATTTGAGGGCTTTTGATCAAGCCCTATCATGAGCCTTGTCTCTTTTTGCACCCCATCCCTTCCACCCTGTCCCATGACAGGTCACTACTGTTCAAAGTGAGGGCAACTACTCACTGAGTAATTAAAATCCCGTTTTTATATAAATGCCCTTGTTTTCTAAACAGATATTCCTTATAACAGGTGAAGACCACTGAAAATAGATGACATGACCGCAGAATAGAGAAAGTTCTTCAAGATTCTCCATAAGGGATCAGTGGTTCATTAAAGATATGCCAGATGAGGTTCCATGACTTGATGGGTTTTGGTCAAGAAATCATATGCCAGTTGTGGTTACTCTGCATATCAAGACCTCTTTCTACTTTGCAGTATTCAAACAATAGACCACAACAAGTGTTGGAAGGCTTCTGTGTTCCTTTTTACCTTCTCCACATTTCATTAAGAGTTCTTAGTCTCATCTTACCACAATTAAAGGAAAAATCTAATTTTACTTATATCCATAAAATGAAAAAACTGATGAGAATCAACAGAAAACTCTAGCTGTCACCATCCGTGATTTTACTGAGAAAACTTACACACATCAACTGCATCCTTGACAAGAGATCTGTATGACTTGCCATCATCAGTTGACAAGTATGAACACTTCTGGACTATTTTGACACCTACATATTCTTAGCTTTTCATTGGTGTGCATTAGAAGGAGATAAGTTCAGCAGGCAATATATTCTTTTCAGAAAAAAATATTGATTTTTTTAAAATAAATTGTCAGAGTGGAGTGAAAAGCAGAATTTCCACTCTGCAGCAAATTCTGATATTTTAAAAAAATCCATCCAGGATTGTAACAAAAAAGTTGAAACACTGAATTTTTTAGCAAAATGAAAAATTTAATTCAAATGCGGTGGAACATTTCGTTATCCTTTTTACTAAACTGAAACCTTTCAATAGTACAAATTAAAATGTTTGTTTCAGTTTGTTGAACTGCATTTCCCTTTGAAGGGGCTGCATTGCCTCATAGGAGTTGTATTTCAGGCATCTCATACCCACATTGTCTCCTATGACCTGGGCACCCTGGTTGGACTACATCTTCCATGAAGCACTATGTGGCTCAGTCAGATGTGTGTGTGGAGGGGCTAACTGCATTGCATCCTGGGTGATATAGTCCAGTCATAGAGCGCAAGCCCATATGGAAGAATCAGGACAAAACCGCAACTATCATGAGGCAAGATGAACATAAGAACGGCCATATTGGGTCAGACCAGAGGTCCAACTAGCCCAGCATCCTGTCTTCCAACAGTGGCCAATGCCAGGTGCCCTGAGGAGAATGAACAGAGCAGGTAATCAAGTGATCCATCCCCTGTCGCCAGCGGTGGCTCCAGGCACCAGCACTGCAAGCGTGTTCCTAGGGTGGCAAGCCGTGGGGGGCGCCCTGCCAGCCCCTGTGAGGGCGGCTGTCAGGCAGCCTTCGGCAGCATGCCTGCGGGAGGTCTGCTGGTCCCGCGGCTTCGGTGGCAATTCGGTGGTGGGTACGCCGAAGCCGCGAGACTGGCAGACCTCCCGCAGGCATGCCGCCGAAGGCAGCCTACCTGCCGTGCTTGGGGCGGCAAAAAAGCTAGAGCCGCACCTACCTGTCACCCATTCCAAGCTTCTGGCAAACAAGGTTAGGGATACCATCCCAGCCCACCCATGGCCTATAACAGGGGTCGGCAACATTCGGCACGCGGCTCGCCAGGGTAAGCACCCTAGCGGGCTGGGCCAGTTTATTTACCTGCTGATGCGGCAGGTTCGGCCAATTGCGGCCTCCACTCACTGCGGTTCGCCGTCCCGGGCCAATAGGGATGGCGGGAAGCCACACGGGCCAAGGGATGTGCTGGCCACAGCTTCCTGCTGCGCCCATTGGCCCGGGACGACAAACCGCGGCCAGTGGGGGCCGCAATCAGCCGAACCTCACGCGTCAGCAGGTAAATAAACTGGCCCGGCCCGCCAGGATGCTTACCCTGGTGAGCCATGTGTCAAATGTTGCTGACCCCTGGCCTATAAGGAACTACAGTTTAATGCTGAACTGACTCAGAATGAAACATTTGCAGTTTTGAGGAACTACATTTTCCAATCCAAAAAATTGACAGAAAATTCCTAACCATCTCTAGCAATAATGAAGATATGCAGGTCAGTGATATACCAATAGATGTATCTAACTCTGTAGCTTGAAGTTCACATCTACCTATGGTGTACTACCAATGGTGGGGGGTGGGAGGAATCACACTGGCTAAATATCAGGTTTGATTTGCTATGGGGCTCATCTTGCCACTGCACCCACACTGGATTATATCTTACCCTGTGAATAGTCCAATAAGATCCCTCCTGCCTCAAAACAGTTTATATCTACATTAGACAATATGCAGATGTCAAGGCTGCTTCCCCACTCTGAACTTTAGGGTAAAAATGTGGGGGCCTGCATGAAACTTCTAAGTTTAACTACCAGCTTAGATCTGGTCTGCTGCCACCACTCCCAAATTGCTAATTCCCTTCCTGGGTAGCCTTGAGAGACTCTTCACCAATTCCCTGGTGAATACAGATCCAAACCCCTTGGATCTTAAAACAAGGAGAAATTAACCATCCCCCCTCCTTTCTCCCACCAACTCCTGGTGGATCAAGATCCAACCCCCTTAGATCTAAAAACAAGGAAAAATCTTGTTCTTAAAAAGAAGGCTTGTAATTAAAGAAAAAGGTAAAAATCATCTCTGTAAAATTAGGATGGAAAATAACTTTACAGGGTAATCAAACTTAAAGACCCCAGAGGAATCCCCTCTATCCTTAGGTTCAAAGTTACAGCAAACAGAGATAAACACTCTAGCAAAAAGGTACATTTACAAGTTGAGAAAACAGAGATAAAAACTAACACGCCTTGCCTGGCTGTTTACTTACAAGTTGGAAATATTAGAGACTTGTTCAGAAAGATTTGGAGAATCTGGATTGATGTCTGGTCCCTCTCAGTCCCAAGAGCAAACAACCCCCAAAACAAAGAGCACAAACAGAAGCCTTCCCCCCACCAAGATTTGAAAGTATCTTGTCCCCTTATTGGTCCTTTGGGTCAGGTGTCAGCCAGGTTACATGAGCTTCTTAACCCTTTACAGGGAAAAGGATTTTGGAGTCTCTGGCCAGGAGGGATTTTATAGTACTGTACACAGGAGGGCTGTTACCCTTCCCTTTATAGTTATGACAGCAGATGAAGGGCCAGATTCATGGACAATGCAAAGTAGTCAGAAAGCTGTCCTACAGAGGCATCTAGAAATTCCTCTGGGATCTGGGAATCCTCCAGGTAGTGTAAAGCCAATGCATGCAACTCTACAGCACTTAGTCTCCCTCAAACACTTCATACAAGAGCAGAGGAGTCCCATAGAAAGAGACTGCAGCCTGTGTCACTTAGAGCAGCTTCAGATGATGCACGTTAGGCTGTTTTGGTCCCAAGCCTCTCCAAGAAAGGAGAAGCAGAATGGTAACTTGCAGCAATCTTTTCCTACCTCTTCATCTGAGTCAAGCATTAATTTAGTTTAGCGAAAGACTCCATGCCCACTCTCCAGAAAAAAAAGTGGACATGGGTGGGTGTGTCAAAATACCTTGTAATTTATATTGGCTAGGTTAGTCACACTTCTTGACAGTTATAGGTTATTTTCCTTCAGACCTTTACCTCTCCTTTCCCCAGTCCAAATCAGATTACAGCTGAGTGAATAATTGATTTTTTTTTAATTCAGTGGCATCCCCAAAAAATCTAAGATCAAAATATTGTTAGTTTCAAACAATGTTTAAAGTTTCTCTCACCACAACAATGGAGGGGGGATCTAAAATGTTGATTTAAAAACATTTAATTTAAAATGTCATTTCAAAAGTGTGAAAAAGTTCATTTTGAAACATGTCAAGACAAAACACTTCCACATTTCCCCAACAAATTCAATTTTTGTTGCTCAGCTGAAACCATTTTTAAACTTGACCTAAATTGGCTTGTTGTTTTGGTGTCCTGAAAAATGCAATTTTTGGCAAATTTACTGTTCACCAAAACAATTTTTGCCCACCTCTAAAAATAAACGTGGTTATCGAAAGGAAATAAAGATAAGGAAGATGTGAAGAAGGGGATTTGAGGAAGCAGACGAGCTTGTGGGAGGACAGAAAGGGAGATAGAAAATGGGCATGAAAGCTGAGGCAGCCAAGGGCAATGTATGATGACGAGCAGGTTAGTGAAATGGGGCAGGATAGAGTCAGAGCAAGACAGTGGGAGACAAATGATGGATGTCAGTGAACTGTTGGGTCACTGAATGGTAGTGGGTGGGAAGGCAAAAGTAAAACAAACATAGCTAACAGCAGCCCAAGTAAACCAAGAGCATTTTTTTTTCATAGACATTAAATGTACTGATTATTAAATAATGAGAACTTCCAAGCTGTCCCAAAGAGTAGTTATATGGGAAATGCAAATGAGGAAGATGCCAGTGACCTGTGCAGCTGGAGGCCATATCTGTAACATTTTACTTGGTAATGCACACAACCTGCATATGCATATAATTGAATGCTTTGCAGTCAGGATAATTTATCTGGTTGTCAGCTGCTGGAATGATGAGAAGTTAGGTGTTGTTAATGGCACACAGGACAGATGGAATCTGAGCTATATTGCAGAACTCATGATTTTATGATGGTGCTCTGTTTCTCTTGGAAAACTAATATTTTGACTACCTCTGAGAACAGCAGTGAAAAAAACGGATCTCTACAGCAGTAGATGGTTTAACTGTCTGACACCTGTGGTGTCTCCAGTGGTGATTGGGAAGGTATTCTGTCAACAGGATCCAAGGCTGTGTTACCTTGACAACCACAGATGATGCATAAGTGTACTGTTTGACTCTCCAAACACCATTTCTGCTCCTCCCTGAAATTTAATTCTTGTTTGTCAAACCTGTGGTTTCTTGAAAGCCTATTCCAGTGAAATATTCTAAAAATACTCCTCTGCCTATTTTCAGAGTAAAAATATCCTTTCATTCGTGGATATTCATTCTTCAAAAATAAACAAATGACATTATGCCGTACTCCAGATTGCATGCCCCTCATAGGGGAAATTCTTCCCAGGTAAGGTTAGAGGGGGTATTTGTCACAATCACAAATCCACCCACCGTAATTCACAAGGTAGAGACGATCTGCCAGGGAGGATGTTACAGAATATTGATCTGCCAATAACTGCTATCTGATACAGAGTAGACCATGGAATATGAGCAACATGTCTTTACATCTAGAACAAAGACTGAGAGGAAGAATTACTGTGGGTTACACCTTGGGCCAAGTCAATAGGAATCTAATAAGCACCCAAAAAGGTAACATTCAGGAAGGAGAGAGATGTTCACAAGGCATGGTGATGAAAAGAGAATGATAATTTCTGCAGATATCAAAGCTTTCTGGACACCAATAACAATAGTGTAACATCTTAGACATCTCTCACATAAAAATAAGCCAGCTTCAATACAATAATTAATGTAATTGGAAATATGCAATAGGAAATTGTATTAGAATGGGACAGAAAATAATACACATCTCCAGTCAGGACTCTTGTGCAAGTATCATTGTGGCCCATGGAAAATGTCCTTGGGAGTGATAATGAATAGTGGCACAAATTGAGCATCAAGTGGTCACAGACTATAAAGGCACTTGACTCCAGGGAGGGCAAGACTCAACATGAAGACCTTAAAACTAAAGGTTGGGTCTCTGAAATTGCCTGGTAAATGTCACTGACTGAATGAAATAGCTATGGGGAGAGAATGCATTCTCTAGACATGCAAGCATTATCATTTCTGAGTTCAGTTCTTTAACTTCAGCCCAGATTAAACTGACTCAAAACTCTTGAAGAATTTTAGATCAAAGCATGTATTTTACACCTTTCATTATGATTTCCCTCTCTGCCACTGATGAATTGTGTTTTTAAATAAGACTACTTACAAACCCCCTCTTGGAGGAGTATTTACTGCAGCACGTCCTTGAAGGAAAAGGAGTTTCTGGCCTCTTATGGAGTGCTCAAAGCACCCAGAGTGTGAGCCACCACTCTGCCTTAGCAAGAATGAGAGCTCTGCTGAAGCTAAACTGTGAGGCAGACTGGTGTAGCAGGAAACTGTCTGTCTTGCCAGCAAACCCTCCAAGACTCTGCTAGTCAAAACCTTGTCTTTCTGGTAACAGCCAGTGAACCCCAGCTTCTAAGTTCCCCACAGATGTCTCACTGACTTGACCACTCCCTCTTACTGGACACTCACAGAAAATCATCAAGTTCGCTGCCTCCAATGAGACAGAACACATTCAGACTGTTAGGTTAACTGAAGAGTTACACTTCACTTTAATACACATCACTGAGAAGGTTTTGTAATAACCTAAGAACCAGGTGATTAAACAAAAAACAGAGATTTAAGTGATTCCAACTGAGGGGGGAGGAGGTTAAAGTTCCATACAAAACAAAATAATATACTTTCTAGTGACTACAACTTAATCTTTGTGAGCTAGAATCTTTGTCTAAGCAGTTCTCTTATTTTCATCAAGCTACCAGCATCCCTAGCGCCTCAGACTAGGGGATCCTGCTTTCACAGGCTCAGAGGTTGCAGTTCTCTATGTCCCCTAAGTAATGGATGCCAAAATGGCTTTTTTGCTTTTGCTTATGTTACCCAAAACTCATTGTTTTGCCCCCATAGTCATGATGACCTATTGCTGTTCTTCCCTTCCTGTTGATTTCCCACCCCCTCCTGTCTAATGCTGGCCCTGGAGACCCCATTAAAATGCGATGGTGACCCACTTTGCGGTCGCGACCGACGGTTTGAGATCCGCTGCTCCTCTCTATAGCCATACAAGGTCATTACTAAGACAAACTGATTTCAGATAGATTAATTAATTGCATAATGTGTGTTTGTAGTTAAACTTTCCAATTCATGGTTCAATAAGATCAATCAATCAATCACTTCTGTAACAGTAAATATTTTTATTTCTATAGATGCATCAGAGAACCTCAAAATGAACATGAGTTGAGAAAGTATATTTTTTTCAAACTAATCAGTTCCTTTACTCTGGGTTCATCTTTCTATGAAGAATTAGCTATTCAACATCAGAGAACTGTTTAAATCTGCAGTTACAGTGGCAGTTCCAAAGTCCATCGTAATGGGTGGAAAAACTCTCGCTGGGTTTTGGATCATGCCCATTCTGCAGAGGGCCAACATGGACACAGTGAAATACTCACAGGTCATTCGGATATATAACAAAGAAAAAAAATCTCCGTTTGTGGATTTTATTGTGGGTTTCAAATCATAGTAATTCTCCCAGTATTGCTAGAACAAAAGTGAGGCTATTTTATAGCCACAGCTCCTACCTGAGACAACTATTCTTCAAAGGACTCAGTCACAGGACCCTCTATCTTGGAGGAGTCTAGCCCCTTTAAAATCCTAAAATGGATACCACGCATGTTCTGATTCAATTAGAGGCACAACTCTGCCCAAATCTCACATCTGTTTTGGAGATTTGCCCTAAAGGAATAATAGAAAAAGGAAGCTACCAGCCTGATGGGAATTCTCTCCCCTACAGGGCCCTACAGAGCCTATGCCCCTGTTATATAGATAAGTCTAAAATACTATAATCAGTACTTTGTTTCCTCCATAAAGATTAAAACATTGTCACAGTGAGATATGGAAGTCACAAAGCTCTATAAAAAGATTCCTTGCACTTTAAAATGTAAAAACAGTGTCTATCAAAGTAAACATTACTACATGATTTATATTGCCTTGTTTTTTCCCTTCAATGAGCATTTACAAAAGGATTTGAGAACACTGCATCCCTCAAAAAGAACTGTGTAGTCAAACATTTTACGGCATTCCTTAAGCAGAATTTCATCAGCCTATTCCCAGGGGACTTTGACATTCTTACATTCAATATTCCGAACCTGACTTTATATAATAGTTCACACTGCAGACTATCTTATACTCTAAGGGCTTGTTCCAGTCAAAAAAATGCCTTTGCAGTTGTTGGCTCATGGATGCCCTGTACACCATTTCTAAAGCATGATTCTTCTGTGGGAATCTTTAAGCGCTTCATGAGGCCTTCTAAACAACTATCTTCTGAACAGCAACGTTTCTGATGCTATTATGCAGCATACATTGCTAAGTATTAAAAATACTACACAAAATGCAAACAAATTTGGCCTGTTACTGACATTTTAAAGGCTGTTTGTAATGCCATCTATGACAGATCTGATGCATTAAAGAGTGTGTCTATGAAATATATATATATTAAAAATATTCAAATTCTTGTTAAAGTGACATGATATAAAGTCTTAAGGGACATGAAACCATACATCATTGAGTTTGTTTTCATTTTGGTTGAAAGAATACCTGCAGTAGTTTTCACAAAGCTCTCAGTGTAATACTATGGTCAAGGAACTGGTTTAAAGATGGAAAATCCAGGTTGACCTTTTATCCAAGAGCTGATGCCATTGTCCCTTGTTTTGGTTTTTATTTTTAGAGACTGGTTTATTTGTTGTCTCTTCTATAATATCATAAATTAATTCCAAGTGTCACACTCCAGCTGAGCTCTATATTGTGAGTGTCGTTGCTTTTATCAGCTCTGCAATATTATTTGAATGTAGATTTGTGGTTTAATATACAGCAAGTTAACCTAAAGTTACTTACATTTTTGGACAGGGATATAATCTTTAGAAATTATCAGTGGATTTTTCCTTAATGTTTCCTTAATACTGAATACTAACTATCATCAGACAAAATCTCTGCATTTTACTCAAGAATAAGAAAGCAAATTTCTAACTGATTGAATGCTGAAATACAGCTTTATTTGATAGAGTGGAGAAATGTTAAAGTCTAATAAATCACAACCTTGCCTTCTGATTCAGTACTTCAATTTCATCCCAAATACCAATCCCATCATGAAAGCAGAATCCTATTCCTAAAAAAGTATGGCTGAACAAAAAGTGAGAACAAAATACAAATGAATGTCTTTGATGTTTCCTTCTTTTTTCTTAAAGGACAAAACAAAAAGTAGTCAAATAAAGCTCATTAATTCTCATTTCCTACCCTCTTCAATAGAAACTCATCCTATTTTATGCACAGTATAACTGTAGTCATGATATCATAGACATATCTCTATGAAGTAGTTGGTAGGAGTAATCAAATGAACTTCAAAATAACTCAGAAAATTTTGTATTTTTCCATTCCTATTGGCTTTGTCAATTTACATTTTCATTCTCTTCTGTCATTTTTCCTACACTTTGTTTCCTTTTGTCTGGAACTTGCTCCTGATTAAATAAAGAAATGCAGAGATTAGTCAGATGCATAATATACAGGGTTCATCAACATTTCACGAGAGTTCTTTGCAAGTTTCAGTCAGGCAAAGGGAACTCTTCAAATGTCTCTCCTTTGACACTGCTTCTATTCCTCAGTGACAGCTTGTAGCCTGGTAGGTTCAGTGCCTGTGATTTCCCAACTGTAGCAAAATAATACGAAGTAATGGGGGAAAATATTTTCATGCAAAAGTCAAAAGTAAACGGAGGAAAGCTGATATATGGTCTGGAGAATGGAACTGGGAAAATCTTAGAATTCTTGAGTGCAGCACCATTCTGTCAAAATTGTGCTGCTGTTGTTTAAAGCCATTGAGAACAAATACTGTAGGTTCAATAAGACTAAATATGCAAACTTGAGAAGGTACTCTACAGTCACAAGCCAGTCAGAATACTGCTGTGGTGTGCTTTGCCAGTCAGCAGTGGCAAGATGCTGATGAGGAGTAGTATTGTAATTAGCAGCACTGCAGATTCCCCCTCCTGTTGTCTTGATTTTACTGTGTGTGTGTGTGCGCATGCATGTGCGTGTGTGTTTCTGCATAGACCTGGTGCATATTTTCTGCAGACAAACAAACATTTTGAAGTGAGGACACAGGCCCCCTGGGCTACTCTAAATTGTTAGTGGTGATGAAAATCAAAGTAGAGTGTTAAGTGTCAAACAGAATTACAATGCTGGGTTCTCCTTGCAGCCTGATGTTGAATAGTAATCATTTAGGGCCAGATTCTGACACCCTCACTCATGCTGAATAGCAGCTCACTCTGCAATCATTCCCACTAATACCCTTCAGTTAATTCCAAGGTTAAAGGTCTCCTTCAAGCAGAGCCGTAACTAGGTATTTTTGCGCCCGAGGCAAGAATATAAAATTGCGCCCTCCCCCAAGGCCGGCTTTTCGGCGGCAATTTGGCAGCGGGTCCCGAAGCACCACTGATTGTGGCTTTCCCTCCCTTCCCCCTGCCACTTTCTGCGCCCTGAAGAATGAATGAAGTGGCGGCGGTAGAGCCTGTGATTTTGGGGGGGTCTAACTCATGATTTTTGACTACTTGGGCTGGTAATGTTGCTTCCAAGATGGTCTTTGGTTCCAGTCCAGTTCCAATCCAGAGAGGGACTCACAGTTAAGAGAGGAAGGAAGTGCTGGATATCAGCAGTGGCCACTAGGGATCAGCATGTGTCCTGAGAATGCTGGGAGTTCAGGTTTGCAGGGCAGGATTACTCTCCTTCTGGTGACTAGGGCAGAGATGTGCTGACCATGGAACCCTAACTTTCTGCTGGCCATGAGAGGTCTGGCCCCTGCCCTATCTCCCCCCCGCCCCAATCTGAAGAGAGCCCAGAGGGGCCCCACAAGGTGAAGGTATCCATGGGATCGCTCAGGCAAGGCAAGCACTAGGCCCCTTTCTGCACCAGCTGCTGCTGCACCGTCCTGACCCTGGGGGTGAGGGAGATTCACTTCCCATTTGGGGCCCAGGTTACCCCTTCCATCTGGAGTTCAGCCAAGCAGTGACTCCACCTTTCTCCACCCCTTCCCTCCCCTCTGGCTGGGATACCAGAGCTCTTATTTTGAAATGATCTCACTAAAACCTAAAGCCACATTTCCCTCCAACTCCATAGACAGACCTCCCTCACTTCCCCACCCCCATGTCCTCCCTCCTTCTTTCCCTTCTCACACTGATTGGGACACCCCTGCATCCCCACAGACTGCCCTAGCCATCAGCAATTCCCCCTCTCTTTTATTGTCCCCTCCCCTCACTGCAGACAGATCTGGGACTCCCCCACTGTGGAATTCTCCGCCGCTTTCTGTGCCCCAAAGAATAAATGAAGCAGCGGTGGTAGAGCTGCCGCCGAAGCGCCACTGATCACGGCTTTTTTTTTTCCTCCGCTGCTTTCTGCGCCCCTCAGCTTTGTGCACCCGAGGCAAATGCCTCGCTTGCCTTGCCCTGGTTACGGCACTGCCTTCAAGTGACAGCTCCGACACACAGCCTGTCAACCACCACCTTCTGTCTTTCACAGTTTCAATTTGGTTGTACAGTTTCCACTCTCCAGTCAACCTGGCAATGTTTCCAATGTAGCTGGCTTTACTTAAGTAAGGGCAGAAGAAGCAGGCGTAGAGATATCACCCACTAAGAAGATGGGTTTTCTTTGTATGCTCATTAGAAATGCACCTACCAAGGTGCAGTGAACAACTGGTCTACTGGTCTTGGAGAGAGCAAGAAAAGGCACAGTGTTTTCTTCAATCTTCTCTCTTTTTTTGACAAGTTGAGAAACTGTTCCCCTTCTCATTCTGTTAGTGAATTACATATTGTGCTGTTATCTTCATGTATAAATTTGATAGTATTACTCGAGTTTGCTAAAGATGTAATGGACAGTAACTCCAAATAACAATGGAAAAATGTATTAGATGTTGTGTGGATGGCTCTGATTAAATTTAGTATGCACTTACAATAGCACATATTATATTTGTATAGACACTATTAAAAAGCTATTTCAAACTGCTTGTCCATCATTCTAGTTCCCACCAACAAAACACAATTGAATTGTGTAAGAGTTATGATGGCGACTTATACTGATGTACAACACAGAAAAATTGGGCTCTTGCTTTAGAACCTGATCATTCTCAGAGTCAGTGGGTTGGTAAAGGGATGCTGAATGAAGGTAGGGTCCTATGCATAGCATAGAGTTGGTATTTATAAAGTAGGCTCATTAGCCATGAGTGCATTACTCATTGCAAAAGTGTGGAAGCATTTCTTTCCCATCAGCAGGTTCATATGGCGACAAAGAAGAGTTATTTACTGTGGTGCTCCTAAATAGTTATATAGTACAGTTGAAAGGCTTAGTACTCTTATGAAGGGTGAGCCCTCAACTCATTACCCATCCCCTCATCTGCCCCTTTCCTTGTCATTTCCCTGCTAAAACAACCAAGTAACAAAATAATTTAGGAATAGCTCATGCAAGTTAAGCACAGCCCTGATTAGGTGGCAGAGCAAAAGCATGTCATCTCAGAGGATCATTGGAGACCATTATCCTTCAGAAATCAAGATGGCAGAACTAGAACATTCTATTAATAATTTCCAATGAGTTCTGTCACTTGCCTGCCTTTCTGTTATTTGTTCTTCTCTTCACAGGGATCCAGAGGAGCCAGGAAGATTCGAGAGGTATGACAGAGAGGGTTTTTGGGAGCATGGGAAGTTGAGTGGGACCATTAGCCATCATGCCACTACCCCTAAGCTCTTCATTAGCCTTATTAAAAACTGAGCCAAAGTATTTGTTTAGGTGATGGGCCATGCCTAGAGTATCTTTAATCTCCACCCTATCCTCAGTGCTTAGCGGTCCAACTTCTTTCTTTGTTTTCTTTTTTAATTATATGTCTATAGAAGCTTTTACTATTTGTTATAATTTCCTTTGCACAATCCACCTCTACTTCGCTTTTGGCAGTTCTTACTTTATCCCTACACGTTCTGACTGCCAAGAGGTAGCTTTGCTTTCAGATCCATCCCATCTTCCATTCCTTGTAGGCTTTCTGCTTTCTCTTAATCACCTGTTTGAAATGCTTACTCATCCAGCTTGGTCTGCAACCTTTCCCTATGAATTTTTCCCCTTGCTTGGGATGCAGGTTTCAGATACTGTAAGTCAAAGTTGCAGAAACTAATTCCAAGGCTTCTTCACATTCAGATCCTTGGTATGTATCCATGCAATAGAGATTGTACTGATGGAATTTGCATTTAAAAGTTAAGTTAAAGTTAACAAAAATGTTTTTTGCTTAATATAAAGGTAGAGTCAAATATCAGGGTTTAGGCACATTGCTAGTCCTAAAGTGGTTTGATATTAAAATCAGTTTTTTTAAAAGCATAAAAAAAAACACTTTTTAAAACTCAAAATAGAAGGTATTAATGTGTGTATTGTCAGACTGGCAGACACTGTCTTTGGAGATTTTTTTTTTTTTTTTAATTTGGAGCAAAGGCAAGCTGTGCTTGGAGTTTTCTCCCCAGTAAAGAGTAGGCAAGACACAGAATGAAACTATGAAGATTGAGTCTTGTCAATGTTAAATGTTAAAGTGGAACATTTCTACTAAATCTATATACGTCCTAAAAGAAAAATTGTATAATTAGGTTTCCAGCAGCTACACAGTATGTCCTCTATCAGTGGGTAGCAGGTAGACCACTGAGTGAAGAAGCTGATAAAAATAACTAAGGGATGAAAATTGGTAAATATATTTTTTAAATGTTACATTTTATAACAAGAATACCGATAAATAATGATTCAGTCTCAAATCATAGGGCAGTAGCTGATTTGTCTGTGTCAACAATTCATAAAGCCTTTGATTAGATGGGATAATAACTTCACTATTTTCGTCAACACAAAGTATAGCAGATGATAAAAGAATTGACACTTTTTAGGCAGAGGCTATGTTCTGAGGCAGAGGCCATGTTCTAAGAAGGGACAGAAAAGGAAGTTATAATCTGAAATCAAATTTAAAGCTCTTAATATTCATTTAATTCTATCCACTAGCCTGATTTTCTTCATAATATTTGCATGCATAAAACTGCCAATCCCACCACATCTGTATCTGGTGGGAGTCTTTATCAGGGATAACAAAGGCTTGTAAAATTTTGCCTGGGAATACACATGGGAATGGATAGTCACTAGATACCATACAGACAGTGTGCAGTAAAGCCCTAAACATACCCTAAGTATTGAGAAGCCACTGAGTGGCTTCCCTCATGCAAGAATCTGTTAGTACTGTCTGACTGAAAACTGGGTAGAGGAATGTAGTTTATATTTAGTAAGAGACAATATAGCATCCTCTTTCCCACAGGTTTAGTTAAATTAATAATTTTCAGATTGATTAAACACATAGTGCAACCTGGATACTTTAAATATCTTTACTGTATAACTCTATCAGACAGTGTTTTGCTAAATTATAATACAGAAGGTCAGTGCACACCTCTCAGAACTTCTTGTCAGTCTCTGTAGAATCACAAAGAGAATATAGTATCTAGTTACATTTGGAAGGACATTTTTCCAACCAGAATGACAACACTAAGTGTAATTAGAAAGTAAATATTTCTCACTAAACACTATAAATGGCTCTTCACTACAAATCAGTAGAGTAGGAAGGTAATTAACATTTTATTATTGCTTAATGTAGAAACGTTTGTTGTGAAAGCTTAAATGCTGCAGTGGAGAGGGGTAATCACCCTGCTCCTGCCCAGAGGACTGTGGCTGCGGAAAGGCTGATTGGGGAAGCAGCCTCCGCTGGGGCCACGCCCCAATCAGGCAATAGCTGGCCCTATAAAGGGGCTGCTAGGCTGAAGTTCAGACAGAGAGTTTCTCTCTAGCTGTAGAGAGAGACAGGCCTGACTGCTTGGGAGCTGAAGAGGGTACCTAAGTGGAGCAGGGCTGGGGAAAGGCTAGAGGAGCTGGGGAGCTCCAGCCTGGAAACTCCCCAGGCTGCAAACCTTGATAAAGGCCAGAAAGGTACTGGGGTTGCAGAGGGGCAGCCCAGGGTAGGCAAAGGCAGCAGGTCCAAACTCTCCATGCCGATGATGAATGGCTTGTACACTGCAGTCGGCCCCAGTGAGCAGGGCTAGATGGTGACTGGCCGTAGCCATAGACTGAGGCAAGGTGGGGGATAGGAGGGTGGGGGTTCCCTGTGGAGGGGAGACCCAGAGTTATGGGGGTACTGCTGGGGGCAGAACCCCTAGGCAAAGGGACACCGGTGTCCAGGAGGGACATGGGGGTCAGTGGCAAGGTGAAACGCGGCCTGCAAAGGGTGCTCCAGAGGCTGGAGAGCTAATTCCCTAGATGACCAGCAGGAGGCGCCACAGGGTGAGTTGTTGCCCTGCTACATGCAGAAAATATTTAAGTACAAAAACAGACAAACCAACAAACAGTGAGGAAAGGTTCTGAAGGACATTTGCTCTCCTTTCTTTCCCTAACTTTATTTTTTTAAACAAAGTAAAGTGATTTATTATTAAATGAGGTGTGAAAAGGGATACAGTATTTTTATTAAATAAAAGCCAGTTTAATCTATCAAACATTCACTCACCCTAAAACCACAATCTTATGCTACCATGAACTTTGCTCCTGCACAGAGACTAGTGCTAGTTGGAGAATATTCATCCAAACAGTTTTTCCATTGGAAAATGCCATTTGACAAAACCTTTTTTTTGTATAACAATTTTGATAAAATGTCCTGGGAAAATGATTTTGAAAAAATCCATTTTCAAGAGGGGGAAAAAATCAAAAATTGTGTTTCAAAATGAAATTTTTCTTTTGATATTTTTCTTTTATATTTTGTGGCATATCAGTAATAGCAGCGCATAACATGTCGAGTCATCACATCGAATGAAGATGACGAGACATTATTATGCACTACACTACATAATGTGACATGATTCAAAATGACAATAGTTGAAATATATATTTTTATTTTATGTTTCAAATCATGAAGGGTAACCACTACATAGTACAGATTGGAACATCATATTTTCCAGATCAAAATGTCTCCTGTTTATGTTGTAAGGAAACACTGACACTTGAAATAAAAGTAAGCACTCAGTGTATTAAAATATGTATTTATTTATCTCTCTCTCTCTCTCTCTCTCAAAAAAAATGATTCCAGGGTAAAAGTTATTGGAAACAGCTGCTTCTCTAATTAGCATATTAGAACATTTTGCCTAGAATGTCAGTAGTAGTAGTAGTTCATAATAGGACATGTAATGAATTGTCAATAATAATGGAGAACAGACACTAAGTATTTCAGAGCTGTATTTGGGAACAATGCCAGATGATTTAGTCATTTTATGTAATGATTAGGAAACACTTTCCAATCCAATAGTAACTCGGGGGGATGTTAAGCATAAGCTACTAAAGTTAAGCATCTTATAAAGTCAGCAAATCCAGATTAATTTGCATCCAAGCATTTTAAAAGAGCTGACTGGGACACTCACTGAACCGTTAATGTTGATTTTCAATGTCTGGAAAAACATTGGGAGAGTTCCAGAGGACTGGAAGAAAGCTTGTGTTGAACTAGTATCTAAAAATGGTAAACAGAATGACCTGCTATTTAACACTTATCAATTACCTGAAAGAAAACAAAATCACAGGAAATATGCAGATAAAAAAAATGGGGGAAGTGGTAAATAATAAAGGGGGCAAATCACTGATGCAGAATTATCTGGTAAGTGGGGTGCAAGCTAACAATATGCATTTCTATATGACCAAATAGAAAATGAAACATCTAGGAACAAAGAATATAGTCCATACTTACAGGATAGGTGACTATTCTGGGAAGCAGTGACTCTGAAAAATATTAGAGAGTCATGCTGGACTGAACATCAGTTCTCTGTGTCACACCATAGCCAAAAGGGTTAATGTGATCCTCGGATGTGTATATTGGAATATTGAGTAGAAGTAGAGAGGTTATTTTACATTTGTATTTAGCAGTTGGGTGACCACTCCTGGAATAGTGTGTCCAGTTCTGGTGTTCGCAATTCAAGAATGATGTTCTTAAATTGGAGAAGGTTCAGAGAAAAGCCATGAAAATTATTAACGGATTGGAAAACATGTTGTAATTATGTTAAAGAGTTCAATCTGTTTCACTTAACGAAGAGAAGAGGGGGTGATTCAATGATAGCATATAACTGTCTACATGGGGAGCAGACAAAAAGTATAGCAAGATCCAATGGCTGGAAGTTAAAGCTAGACAAATTCAGATTAAAAATAGGGTGCAAATATTAATAGTGCAGATAATTAATCGTCCAAACAACTTACCCAGGGTTTGAATGGATTCTCCATCCTTGATCATTTTAAAATGAAGATCTGATGTTTTTTCCACCTAAAAGATATGCTCTAGTTCAACCAGGAATTAATGCAGGGAATTCCTATGGCCTGTGTTGATTACAAAGGTCCTTTCTGATATTGTAACCTATCTATAATATAGAGTACAATTATGTACTACCAGGCATGTCATAAATAATGTAAACATAAAAAAGAGTAATTTTTTTTAAATCCAAGCTTTTTTTTTACTTTTCCAAAACAAATTCCAAATATTTCCAAGATGAATTATTTTCAGAGTTTGTTTCAAAGGAAATGTAAGCACAAATATTTGCTTTTGTTCCAAATTGGGACAAAACCAAATTTGAAAAATGTCAGAATTTCCCACAAACCAAAGATTCTGAGTTTTGAGAAACTGTAGCAGACCCACAGAAGTCAGTGAATTTACACTAATGTACAATGATGCAGGACTGGGGCCTAGAAGAGTGAAAGTCTTTACAACTAGCAGTAATAACTTTTAGTCTCTCTCCTGTATCATCTCTCTCTCTCTCATCCCTGTGCAATTTTGTTTGGAAGGCCTTATCACTTTCTTAGATATCCATGCAAGTACTCAATTCCAATTAAATATATATTTTCTCAATCACAATTTGTGGACTTTCCTGTCCTGAAACAAAAGTTCCAAATACCATAATATTGTTAATGGTATTTCTATTTGTCTTTCTCTACGTTTCTAATGGCCATTGCTGCTAATGTTACGCTGTGATGTCTTATGGTTACATTCTCATGAGATAATGTGCCAAGTAGCAGAACATTTTTGTATACATGATCAATGAATAGCGGTCATTCATTCTTCCACAAACTGTAGGAGAAAACTCCCCTGCCTCTTTCCATGTACATCATCAAGTACAAAAATCAGAACTAACCACAGCTACCCTACTCTGCAAACCAGCATGTCAGGAATTGAGCTGCAGTCATCAGTTAAATTAGCTCCTAGCATGCTGAGCTGCTGTGCTCTCAGATTATTATTTTTTCATAAACAGAAGTTGTTTCAAGAAAAACAATCTATACAAAATCAAAATAATCCCCTATTTTCCTTATTTTATATAAACACTTTATATTAGTACTGTATTCAACTGCTTTACTATTCACAATAAAGATGTGGACACGATTAACTTTATGTAAGCGATCTGTATGTGTCATTACCCTGGAGCTTCTTAAAATGAAATTAAATGGACATGCCAATGCTAATTGTAATTTTCCCCTGAATATGAACTGTTATTTTATCAGCAGATATTCAACAATTTCTTTTTTTATATTTATGGAAATGCCACTTGTGGTCCAATACTTATGGTGGAGTTGGAACACTTACAGCAGGAATTTAAATAGTTACATATGAAATACACACTATATCCACCCCAAAATGAAATGATTTACTCTTTGAGCACAGAATGATTCTTCTGAATATTACAGGTAACTCTGTTAATTAATTTGAGTTAAAATTAATTTAAAAGCAGGTCATTAAAAGTTAGCATCCCGTGTCAGACATTATTATATCCCAAATGATATTAATGGAAGACAGACCCTTCAAACTTCCCATTTAGTTAAAATTCACTGAAATCTGTGTATAGGCAACATTTCAAATAATTGTTTTAGGATGGCCATTATTTTTTCTGGCCATTATTCTTCATAACAGAAAGGGACAGATAAATAATGTTTATGAAGAATTCCATGCAGCTCTTTCAAAATGGCTGCCATTTCCCCTTGTTATCAGGATTGCAGCCACAGCTACCATTTGTTTGATGACCATTTTGAGAAGGGACTCTCTTCCCTTCTTCCCCTCTCCCCCATGGGACCAGGTGTCTTAGCGTGGGTGACACTATTAGCAGTTTGACTTCACTTCATTTGGGAACAATGGAAGGTGGTGGCCAGTTTGAAAGACATGTGGCTAATACCAGCTCTGTAACCTGATCGTCATTGAGAACAACAGAAGATAGAAGACATTTTGAGAGAGGGCAGTAGTTCCTAGAACAACCAAAATTACCATTAATCCTGAAATTTCTCAGTTCTACCTATTGTGCTAAATATACTCAGTGAGAAGGGGAAAGAGGAAAATATTTGGAGGTGGCAAGCAGGAGAATTTGTGCTCAGGAGAGAGGTAGAAACTGATCAGTATGTGTGCGTGAAGGGGAATGAGAGGGAAAACTAGAAAGGGGAAATACAGGAAGTCATGCAAGAGAATGTTGGCATCAGGAGCAGGGTAAAAATTGGGTTGGGCAATGGGAATAGGAAAATATGGGGGACAGCACAGACGGAAAAACTGGTGAATGTGTATTCAGGAAAATATGATCAGGAGCTCAGATAAGCTGGCCAGTATGCACTGTCTGCTTTGACCTACTTCAACTGGTGAATAGGTCTTTTTTTAAGGTGGATGTTAAAAAATATGTAACTGATTAGAAACAACAACATTAGAAGCAACATTCTTTCTGGGGTGTCATACATAATGTTCATGTATAAGATTTTAAATAGTTAAAAAGGAAATTCCCACATACATCCTCTCACCTTAACTAGTGGTAGAATCAGCAATGGAATGGTTAAAACAAAATTGTTACAATTCCCCCATCTTTCCCCCTGCCCTCCAAAAAGCCCACAGGCATTACAGACCCAGGAAATTACAGTCAGTTACATTTTAAAGAAATCCAAACAAACATATTAAAACAATGAAAACATACAGTTAGGGCACCTTAGCTCCTCCCTGTACTGACACCATGGGAGAAAAATCATGAACGTGGTTTTAGAAATCACATTAATTCAGGACTATAAGCAAAAAGCATTAATCATACTTGTATATTTTTGCATGGTGTTATTATAGAGCAAATAGATGGTTATTTTTTCTTTTAAAAATATTTTGGTTATTACAACTTTTTTTAATGCAACTTAAAATAGTATAAAAGAAATATATGGACAATTGATTTAACACATTTTTTCCAGGCACGATTACATGTGTATTTCCCAATCAGTGCATTTTGGCCAGAAAATTAGATTAAAATATAATATTCCATAAAAACCATTGACTGAATTCTGCAGTATAATACCTTTCATTACCTCTATGGTTATGAATAGTAAACTTTAAAATTCCACTGGTTAAGCATTTAAAAATAAATAAATCAGGAAAAACATGTGCAACTTTAACTTTGCACTCTTATGCATTGCAATTTAACTAATTATTTACTATTCCTTAAACAATCATTCTATAACTCTAGATATGCATGTAACATTGTGTAATTTCTTTATTCTTTCTGATTTACACTAATTTCTTTGTAAGAATTGTCCATTTTCCCTTTACTGACTTGTACTTTTTAATATATATAATATTTATATTTATATTTATATTTATTTTATATATATATATATATATAAGTTCTAAGATATGTGTAATGATCTTGAGGTTCCTTAATTAGACAACCAATGAATGAGAAAGGTATAAAACTTTAACAAAACAAACTGGAGAGCTTTTCTGGTCAACTGCTGCACATGGCCATGCAGTGTTCCCAACTCCAGCCTTCAGGACACAGTTCCTATGTTCATAATACTGTCCCTTATGAGGAAGTGTCTCTAAGTTATAATCTTCTACAACATCTCTTTACAATGTGTAGCTTAAAATTTTATGCAGCATCCAAAGACTCCACAATTTATTTCCAAATAGTGCCAGTCTGTCTTAGATGAAATTGAGGTGGTGATGTGATTAGCTATGAAGTTGACAGAGCTAGACATATATGCAGAGATCAGACTCTTTTAACTGCAGTTTTTTGGGCAACATTTAACTATAAAACTAATTTAGCTGGAAATTTAGGTATCCCATATATAAGAGGAAAATTCTTAGGTTCAATTATCTAGGAACCATTGGCAGATGTTGCCCATCTGCCAGTGAAATCCATTAGAGTTGGGCTCTAAGGGGCAGATTTTAAAAGTATTTAAGCTCCTAAAAAGGCAGAAGATGCCCAGTGGGATTTTTTCAAAGGCATCTTCAGGCACCTAAATACCTTTAAAAAAATCTGGCCCCAACTCCCTTAGGTCCTTTGAGATTCTTAACTTTAATCTGTACTATACTTTGCAAGTATGATTTGCTACCTATTTTTCATAAAAATGACTTTCATGGATTCTAGTTGACATAAGAGATCAGTATGCATTATTACAAGATGATACACATGTGTTTCTAGAATTGTAAAAACAAACTATAGGATGTGTTACATACTAATATATGATCATATACTTAAAGATTATGGGCAGGATCCTCAGCTGGTAAAAGTCTGCTGATTTATACCAGCTGAAGATCTGATCTTTTGTCATAATGCATATTTATAACAGAGCAGAGTTAAGGTGTACAACAATAACTTATTTCCTGACTTGAGTTTTTGTTTGTTTGTTTAAAAAGTGAAGAGAAAACAAAGATGAAGGACACGCACCAGAAAAGGAAATTCATTATTCAAATGAATAATACATTTCACACTCTGGATATCTCGCTGGCAGAACAGAACACTGTGTCCCATTTCCATGTCCCTAGTTTAGGAGATCTGCAGATAGGGGCCCCCTATCGTGTGTACTTTAAGGGATGTGAAGCTGCTGAAGGTATCTCCCAGCAGGGCTCCATTCTGTGCATCTTACAAATTTCACAACATCTCTCTCTCCCTCCTTTGTCCCTCCCCAGGTCCCCAGGGACTAAACCAAGGGTTCCTTGAGCCTTTTCCTCAAGCCCAAGTCCATCTTCAATGTACCCTTCTCCAAACAGCTAAGCAAGCTATTCCCACAGATACAGTTCAGCTTTCCTTAGCTGCTCACCTTATGAATCTAGGCCCCCAATTCAGGACAGCACTTAAGCACTGCTTAACTTTCAGTGTGTGTTTAAGTCCTGTTGACTTCTATGACCTTAGTAAAAAGCCTGTTCATGAGGAATTTCCCATGCACTTCTTTTCATAGGGCCCCAGTTTGGCCCATCAAAACTAAACTTCACTGAATAGTCCAAGCAAAATTTCATCTTTCTACCCATTGCTGTTTCCTCTAGATAACAGTTCAAAAACAAAACAGTGCAGGAGGAGATTGCAAAAAGATTTTTATAATGTGAAAAGTATATTTTTTCACCACTTCCCTTATGTGCAAATGGTTGAACTTATTTTTGCTAAAACTTAGTATAGAATTTAATCTTCAACCAGCCACCAAGTTTGGAAAATATCTGCATGAAAGGTGAAAATTTCTCAACACTATAACCAAATGAAAACAGGTGAGGTTGTGAGAGGATACTTCACCAAGGCTTAGAACAGGGAAGAATGTATGCAAATGCCAGTCTAGCATCTTCATGGTAGTGTTCTATATCCTCATGTCAGAAAATTGAGTTCAATTGCCAGTCTTAATCTCTCTCCCCTGCATCCCGCGGCCTCAGGAAAAGAGAGCACTTTGGTGGCAATACATTCATCCTCTGGGTGAGTGTGGAGGATGCCTCATGTCATTGAAAAGCAGCCATTCTAGTTGATTAAGGAGCTGCCTTGAGACTCCAAAGGATGTCCTTTCTTGTCTTCTTCAACCAGAAGGATGGTAGACGTAACATGGGAACTCAAGGCCAAATAAAATAATTAACTTAAAGAAGGAACAAAGTAAAGATCTTCACCAAGGTCCCCAATTCAACAAAGCACTTGAGCCTCTCTTTTGTTAACTAAGAATGGACTAAACACAAACACTTACTTATGTGTTTTGCTAAATAGCAGAAGTGCTTTGTTGACTCAGGGATTTACAGGGTACAGTGGGAAAAAAATTAAACATGTCAGACATGTATTGGCAACTTGTTACCGAGCTAATTTGGTTATTTGATATACCACAATTAAGCTACTCCAGCTACAGTAGCCGTGATGTAGAGGAAACAAATTCCTCCTTTACTCAAGCATGGGGGAAATTGTTCAAATAGAAAAAATAAATAAATAGCTCTTGAGTGTGATTTTCTTTGTTAGCTTTTATATAAATAAATCTGTTGTCAGTGCATTGCAAGAGAAGATAAAATTCCTGGCAGACAGATCTAATGTATGCAGAGCGGTTGCCTAGGGCGGCAGGATTTGGGGGGTGGCCTTTTGCCATCCTCGGTGGAAATTTGGCGGTGAGGGGTCCTTCCGCTCCTGGTCTTCAGTGGAAATTGGTGCCGGGTCCTTCACTCGCTCCGGGACCCGCTGCTGAAGTGCCCCGAAGACGCGGAGTGGAAGGACCCCCGCCGCCGAATGCTCAGAGGAGGAGCTCTGCCGCCTAGGGCGGCAAAAACCCTGGCACCGCTCCTGTGTAGCACTGTCAGTCCCCGGATATTAGAGAGATAAGGTGGGTGAGGTAATATCTTTTGGACCAAATTCTGTTTGTGAGAGAGACAAGTCTTCAAGCTTACACAAAGCTCTTCAACTCTGTATAAGCTTGAAAGCTTGTCTCTCTCACCAACAGAATTTTGTCCAATAGGAGATATTACCTCACTTACCTTCTCTCTTGAGTCTCTAATGTGCTCAACCAAAATGAGCTTTTCACTCTTCCTTATTAATTTGAGGCTTGTCATTTGTCCTTCCACTGCTGTATGGGTTATACAGATCTACTCTGGAGCAGATGGGTGGGAACAATAGGAAATGGCAGGAAACTTGGCTCTACACCCACAATGCACTAGCCAGTGCAAATGAGCTGGTGTGGGGACTGTAGTAATTTGCTGCTGGTCTAGTTAATTAAATTCATACTCTTACTTGGCCCCTCCACTTGAAGCTGGCAGGGAAGCATGACTCTCTGAGTTAGTCTGGGTTGGTGTAGCCTCCAATACCCCCTACACAGAGTTTCTGACAAAACCAACATCTGGACCTTAAATGTGTGTTCCATAGTTTATAATTGTAGTGCTTGAAAATTAACTTAATGGTAGATATATGCCTAAACCTTATACACTTTATTAGCCACTTCCAGCATCTTACACCACAGAAAAGAACAGATACAGAGAAATATTAGGACATGGCACAAAAACAGCACTCGTTCATGGATAGGAGGTGGTGACCAATTCAAGAACAGATGTACATCTATACTCACCTTGCTAGAACTGTAATTTGATATTGTTGATCAGAAAATACTCTTGTTCCATCTTCAAGTGACTGCAGTGTAGGGAAGGGGGGAACCCCCTGAACTACTTGGTTCAGTCTTCTCAAACCAAACACACAGGGTCATTAATGAGTCTCCATCTCCAGAGCTCTTACCTATAGACACCACACAGCATTCAGTACTCTTTCTCAATGTAGAAAATCAATTGTGTGAGTTTAGTGAGGCCTCTATATGAAACCAATTAGGAAGACAGTGACACCACTTGAATGGAAGTGCGGACATTACCCAGCCATACATCACCATTGTATATATATAATAAAAAAAAACAGCACTATCTTCCATATTTCTTAACATCTTGCTGCAATCAGCAACTCGCTGAAGCCAAACTCAGGTAAGAAAGAAAATATCTGTGGGAAGAGAAAAATACTGCAAAGGACTTGTCCATGATAAGGGGCATATTGTAGAGCAGACATGTGGCTTCAGATGATTGTTGATTTGCCTTGGGATCAGGGCTGGCCTTACCATGAGGCGAACTGAGGCGGCTGCCTCAGGTGCCAGACTGTGGGGGGGACCACTAGAATCCAGAGTGTAGAAAATTGTGTCTGCTTCTAGTGTATATGTATTCTCTCTGCTCTAGATGCACAGAGATGGTGGAGTGCTGTGCTGGAGGAAGGCGGGCACAAGAGATTATAACAGGAAGGCAGGAGAAAAGGTGAGAGGGAAGAACAGAAAGCAGCAGGAGCTGCAGAGAGAAAAGAGGAGGAGAAGCCTCTTATTACCTCTCTAGCACCCCCAGGAGCCTGGAATGATTAACACCAGCTTCTCAGGGAGCTTCCTGTTTCCTGATGCTTCCCTGAACCCACTTGAAGAGAACAGGCAGTCAACTGAAGTAGTAGGAGCCAGTTAGGCCCTTAAGAAGCTGATATCTTCCCTCACTCAGGGCCTGCTACCAGCCTGTTTATTTGTCCCCTTCAATTGAGTGTTGAGAGCCACTATAACTGACACAGAACAGCAGTCATGAGTGAAAGAAGAAAATGCCCCTCTGGGGCAGCATTCAGAAAAAGAAAGAAAGCAAAGGAAGCTTTTCTATCTAAGCAGGAAGGAGCTCTCCTGAGATACATAGACACAAATGTTCACGGTGAGCCTTCAGGCCCCAGTGAGGATGTGAGTGCCTGATCTTCCAGTTAGTCAGAGTGCAGGTGACCTGGCAGCTACTGCAGCATCTGTATCTCCATCTCAAATGGATGTAACCATGCACATTCCTGAAGAAAAATGTAGATCAGAGAAGTGTGTGGTGGAGGCACAAGAAACAGCTGCTGCTGAGTTTAGCTCTTTAAGTCTAGATGATCCAGGACTGTGGACCCACTTGAGCAGTAGCCTGAGTGACTTCCTTGTACTGCATGGGCCACAGCAAGTGAAAAATGTCATGTTCCCCAAAGACAATGAAAATAGAAGTTTCCATCCAACATATTACTGGCGTGAAATACCCAATGGTGACAACGTGGAGAGGCCATGGCTTATTTACTCAAAAACCCAGAATGCTGCATACTGTTTTTGTTGCAAACTCTTCCAGTCTAATGTTCCAGCCACATTGGGTTCTGCAGGAACAAAGGATTGGAAAAATCTGGCTAGAAATCTGGCATACCATGAGAAGGCAGCAAATCACCAGGGAGCATTCCATAGGTGCAAAGAGCTTGAAATAAGACTTGAGATAAGAGGTTAAAGGCCACCATAGATGATCAGCATCAAGAGAAGATTGCATCAGAGTCTCCTTACTGGCAAAATGTTCTGAAAAAGGCTCATTGCCATTGTGAGAATGCTTGCTACCCAAACCTAGCACTGCGTGGCACTTCAGATCAGTTGTATGTGCCAAACAATGGAAACTTCCTTAAAATTGTGGAGCTGATGGCTGAGTTTGATGCTGTATTCCAGAAGCATCTAAGAAGAGTCATCACCCAAGAAATGTACAAACACCACTATCTTGGAAAAAACATTCAAAATGAGATCACACAGTTACTGGCAAACAAAGTCAAACAGAAGATTGTGGCAGATCTGAAGTCAGCAAGATATTACTCTGTTATTCTGGACTGCACACCTGACATCAGTCATACAAAACAAATGTCTTTAATGGTGTGTTTTGTAACAACAACAGAACCTAGTGAAAATGTCCCTGCAATGGTGACTGTCAGAGAGCATTTTCTAGAATTTATTGACATTGATGATACTACAGGAACTGGTATGACAAATGTGCTTCTTAAAAAGTTGGGAGATACGGGAATTGTGATAGCTGACATGAGAGGTCAGGCTACGATAATGGTGCCAACATGAGAGGAAAGAACAGAGGAGTGCAGACACGGATCCGAGAGTTAAAGCCTCGAGCTTTTTTTGTCCCATGCAGTTCTCATTCACCGAACTTGGTGGTCAGTGATGCAGCATCAGCTTCTAGTGAGGCTGCTGAATATTTTAATGTAATTCAAAGCATCTATGTATTTTTTTCCACATCAACTCATTGATGGCAAATTTTGAAGCAACATTTGGGAACATCCTCTCTGACGCTGAAACCACTGAGTGCCACACAATGGGAAAGTTGATAAAGCCTATCAAACACTGAGTTGGGAAGATAGAGGATGCCATATTTGCCATTATGGAGGATAATGCTATGACAGGAACTGTTCATGGGAGAACAGTGGCAGAGGGAAATGGAATCACCAGAAACATACATAACTTCAAATTTCTATGTGCCTTAGTGTTGTGGAATGACATACTGTTTTAAATAAATGTTGTAAGCAAGAGATTCCAAGATGTTGACCTTGATATATCTGGAGCAATGGAACAGCTGGACAAAGCAAAGTCATACCTATAGTCTTACCGGTTAGATGAGATATTTCAAAGTGTTCTGAAGAGTGCACAGAAGTTGGAAGAGGAACTTCACACTGAAGCTATTTTCCCACCCATTCAAGAATACAATAGTCACCGAAGACGATGAAATTTTGATTACAAGGCATGGGATAACCCCACAAGTAACCCCAAACAACAATTCAAAGTTGAATTCTTTAACCAGGTGCTAGATTGTGCAATACAGTCACTTGAAGAACGTTTCATGCAGCTCAAGGAACACAGCAGTATATTTGGGATGTTGTATGATATTCCAAGTCTCCTTGCTATACCTGAAGACAACCTACACCAGCAATGCATGGCACTAGAGACAGTGTTGACACATGATGACATGCGCGATATTGATGCGAGTGATTTAGATGATGGACTGAAAGCCCTTCCAAGATACATTTCAGCAGGATCAACTCCAAAGGCTGTTCTGGAATATATATGCACAAATAAGATGACCACCCTCTTTCCAAATGCTTTTGTTGCTCTGCGCATACTTCTAACACTTCCTGTAACAGCTGCCAGTGGAGAACGCAGCTTCTCCAAGCTGAAGTTAATTAAAACACATCTACGCTCCACAATGACACAGGAGAGACTGGTCAGCCGTGCAGCCATCTCAATAGAGCATGAGCTGACCCAGACTGTGGACCTTCAGGAAGCAATTCAATTCTTTACAACCAAGAAGGCATGGAAAGCACCACTTTGATTATTCAAACAGATAAAAATGCCAGTGTTTACTATGCAGACAAGAAAAGTTACATTTGCTGTTCAGGTGTTTGAAAATTAAGTGTTACTTAAAATTTTTGAACAAGGCATTTTAAGTTGTTAGTTCTCCTTTATTGGGGTAGGTAGCAGAACGGTACCATGAGAGGAGTAGAACAGGAAGAAGGCAGAATTGAGACCTTTCAATATTATGGCCCAAGCAAGGGGGCATCATTTGAGCTCCGCCCCTCAGGTGCCAAAATGTTGTGGGCCAGCCCTGCTTGGGATCCTTTTGGTCTCCTCACATATACGGGAAACCCAAATCATGAAAAAAACACCAGCTTCCTTTTCCAATTGGCCATGAGACTGTGGCCAACCTACCAGGCACAGCCTTGTCCATGGTAATTCATGCTTTTATGACTTCCAGGGCTGATAACTGAAACTCTTATTTAGGACAGAAGCCACAGACCTCAAAAAAATTCAAGAGGTACAGAAAGCTGCATCTGCTGCTTAGCCACACAGGCTGCCATGGACAGATCCCAAGGATGCTCTCATCTCTGCACTCTTGATAATAGTGTCCAAATTAAATCTGTACCTTGATATTCAAAGATCTCCATGGTATAGACACTAAGACCTCAAAATTATGAATTACTATTTAAGAATTGCCCAGGCAACAAGGTAGTTTTAGAAAAGGTAGAACTGAGGGCTGAGGCAATAAAAACCTCAAGGTCTAGCAGATAGATTTCTTCAACAATCTGAGGAAACTCAGAGTTGCTGCAGCCTTTCACAAGAAAGTATCGCTGGTGCAACAAAAGATGCTGCCCCCTTTTTGCCTGTCTGTGAATGAATTAAGAATAAACAAACATTTAAGCTAATCAAACATTAAGATGTTATATGCTAAAGACCGAGTGAAAATGGTGAATGTGATGGAAACTAATATTATTAAAATGTGTATTAAAGGGAAGTTGACTATAAATGATGCACCTTTGGACAAAATATTGTAAGCATTAATGACAGGGCTTACCACCTGAACAATCTTGTTAGAGAAAGAAAGGAGTTGGGTTCATAATGATTTCATTTACATTAAGTGACAAAGTAAAGCAGTCAGGCTAATATTTGCAGTGAAGCATGCTTAGCTTATTCTATCAAGTTAGTGAAATACTCCTGTGCTGAAAGATCCAGTAAATAAAAGGCTCTGAAATAAATAGTGTTTTAAGAACACTAGTTTATAAGAACCATTGAGCACAGAGTGGAACAATCAGAAATGTAATGGTCTGGTTACTACTGCATAGACTCAACTCAGCCATATATACACCCATATTCCACCATTGTTGTTAGAACAAGGAGAACAGATTTATACAGCTGTTCCAGCCTGGTGGCGATACTTGAAATTACTTTGCATTGTATAATGGACTGTTTAAATGTAATTTAAGAGCATCAAGGAATGTGGAGGGACTTTGTGTAGATAATAGGAATTTTAAACTGGACATTTCAATGATTAGCTGAGTGCTGATGGAGAAAATGAAACTTGAACAAACAGAACTGCAAAGTTGGCCCAGGGATGCACTGCAAAGAGGCCCAGAGAAAGTGACTTGAAGAGGTTAGTTGCTGATCAGATCAAATCAGCCAGTATATCCCAAGGTATATCCCAAGAGGAGTGTGCCAAAATCTGTGGCCCAACTTGTTTTAAACAAGCTGGTGTGACAAAGTGTATTGCACAAAGAGACTGGAAAATTCTAGTTCTACTTGCAAAAACTGAAAAGCTGATGGCTAGTTCCCTGATTGGATGGTGAAAGCATGACTCTTCATTTTGGATGGACATTCTGAATCTTCGGCAGAAGTGTGGGGTCACCATCTGATTGGTCTATGCCAGCATGTCCAAGAAGAGGAACCAAGTTTCATCACCCAGCAGAAGTGGGATAAAACAGCACATCTCATTCAGCATATTGCTTCTGAAAAGCCGGAAGGGAGAAAGCCAACAATCTGGGCTGGCCACCTGAGAGTGTCTAGTGACATCAAGTAGCTATCTCAGATAGGAAGAGAATTAAAGATGCATATTTTCCAACAATTTGGATTGCCCACTAGCAAATCAGGAAAAAGGCTATAGAGGTCTGTCCTTTGCTGCACCTGTGTTTGCAATGTCAACTCCTGCTGTGAATGATAGCTGAGCTGAAAGCCAAAGGCAGAGCATCTCTTTTATGATGACTCAAATCAGTCAAGTGTCCACTTCCTGAAAATGGGTACTTAATTAATAAGTAAACATGCATGTATATGTGCTTTAAAGATTGTCAGAGTTACAGTGTGTGTCCTTATTTTGTAAGAGGTTCTGATCAAGATTATTGTAAATAGATTGGAAACTGAACAAGTTAAGATTGTATAACACTGCACTTGTACCTACCATAGTTAATGGTTTCATACTGGCTTTGACAGTTTAGGTGCATACAGACATAGACCAGACCAAGTGTACAAGCCTCAAACACCTATATTTACAACAAATTTACCTTAGATAATTATCAGTGTTAAAATAAATATCTCTCTCTCTCTCTCTCTCTCTCTCTCTATATATATATATATATATAGAGAGAGAGAGAGAGAGAGATATACCTATCTCATAGAACGGGAAGGGACCCTGAAAGGTCATCAAGTCCAGCCCCCTGCCTTCACTAGCAGGACCAAGTACTGATTTTTGCCCCAGATCCCTAAGTGGCCCCCTCTGGGATTGAACTCACAATCCTGGGTTCAGCAGGGCTGTCATAGGTTTCACCCCCATTCTGGACTTTAGAGTACAGACATGGGGACCTGCATGTGAACCCCTAAACTGAATTACCAGTTTAGATCTGGTTTTGCTGCCACCACTCCCAAGTTCTAACTCCTTTCCTTGGGTAGCCTTGAGAGACTTCTTCACCAATTTCCTGGTGAACTCCGATCCAAACCCTTGGATCTTAACACAAGGAGAATTTAACCATCTCCCTTCCTTTCCCCCACTAATTCCTGGTGAATCCAGATCCAATCCCCTGGGATCTTAACACAAGGAAAAATCAATCAGGTTCTTAAAAATAAGACTTTTAATTAAAGAAAAGAAAAGTAAAAGAAAACCCTCTGGGAGATAGCATACCAGCTGATCTCACAGACAACAGATTCAAAACACAGAGGATGTTCCCTGGCAAAAACTTAGTTACACAAAAGAATACCCAATTTGATTAACCCCTTAATGCCCAAGACAAGTTACAAAGAAAATAAACATAAACCTATTTATTCCCTTCACTAATACTCACTACTTGATAAGAGGCTGATTTCTGGAGCTTTTCCACTCCGGTTGAAACTGAAACTAAACAAAGGAAACTTCCCTCCTTCCTTTTGAAACATTTTATCCCCCCATTGGTTCCTCTGGTCAGGTGTCAGCTAGGCTAGGTGAACTTCTTAACCCTTTACAGGTAAAAGAGGCATTAACCCTTAACTATCTGTTTATGACAAGGCCAATGCTCAAACCACTGAGCTATCCCTTCCCTCATGTTAGCTCCAAGATCTAATATAATTCATTGGGAAATAGGTTAAAAGGGTTGATTACGTCAGATCCGTTCAGAAAGTGACTGGTTAATTACAGGTAAGTAACTGACCAAATTGATTATAATCTATTTGGGGATTGTTAGCAACACCAGAGTTAATAACCATTTTGCCCAAATGAGGTCCTATTCTGAGGGACCCAGTCAAAAAAACAACAAAACTAAAAGTCACATTAAGTATGTCTTATTTTCTACTTTGGTTGTGTAATTTGATTCTGAAGAGCTAAATGGTTATTTTGATGAATCTTTTATGTGTTAGCAAATTCTATTTTAATCTTCTATCTTATACTATTACTTGGTGTTAGGGATCTTTAATAAACTCTATACAACTAAATCAATTCTCAAGTCTTTTTCTTTGGTGAAGCAATCAAAATTAAAAGAATCCTGAGAAAGTTGGTACAGGTAATCTGTTGCTTAACTAAGGTCCGTTTTAGACCTATCTTTCTTACAGTGTGATTGGCCCTAACTAACTCCATCATTTGCCACAACAGCTGCCATCCACTGGATCAGTAGAACCTTTAATTAATAGGGGAAAGCCTCTGACAGCAGGAGACAGAACTCACAGGAGCTGGACCAAGGTAATTGAACTCACTCCCACAAGAATTAAGAAGGACCATGGATTACAAAGAGTAAACTGAAAAACAAATCAAAACCAAAAAAACCCCCATCTTTTTGGTTTAGCTTTTTCACAATACATTCTGTACACGAAGGGCTTGTCTCTATAGTTCCTTTAGTCTACATTAGCATGTGGAGCACTAATTAGCCCATGTGCACCTTGCCAGCAAGCACTAATACATCCTATTGAGCATTAAAGTCCAGTTTCAAACAGTAGTAGGTTAATGCTCACTTGGGAAATTTTAGCATGCACCAAAAGGATACCCATGAGCCAGTTACCAACATGCTAGTGCACACTAGAATTTATACCCCTTTTGTGAGGACTAGTGCAGCATTGTAGACAAGCCCATAAACATTAAAAATTCTATAATCTAAACAAAAAAAATAGCTATTTACTCCATCTTACAAAGAGAAGAGAGAAGTCATAATTGTTATTTCTGTTATTCCAATATTGGTGATGCACTTGGATTCTGCAGGGATGGATAGATCATCATACATTTTCTTTTGATATATCAGTACCTCTTATATTTTATTATTTTCTCCCTACTATAACCAATCTTAATAAATCACTTTGCACTTTCAGCTAACACAAGGGTACTCAGACAGAGAGGACTTGACAAAGGTAATTAAAATAGGGAGAAGATTCATCTTTAATACCAGTTAATCTGGAAAACCAGGATAAAATTCTAGTTTGTAAAATCTTAAATCTCGTTTGTCAGGGGAGGATAAATTTAAATTTTAAAATGGATGATGCATAGATCTCAGCATGATATTGGGGTGAAGGGAAATTCACTAGTAAATATATACAGAGCTCTTGTGCAAATCTTATAACCTATCTGCTGTATTAGAATTTGTATTGAAAAAATCAGAGACATTATAAAAATGCTACAAAGAGTCCTGTGGCACCTTAAAAACTAACAGACATATTGGAGCATAAGCTTTCATGGTATTCACCCACAAAAGCTTATGCTCCAATACTTCTGTTAATCTATAAGGTGCCACAGGACTCTGTCGCTTTTTACAGATCCAGACTAACACGGCTACCCCTCTGATACTATAAAAACGCTGCTATTCATGAAAGATACTAGGAGATGATGCATCATGTTTGTTTGTAAATAAATTGTCATCAGCATGGAGTAATTGATATGTTATACATTGTAATGGAATAAGGTTTATATTGATTTAGATTGTCCCTGCTAAGCTATCCATAGCCAGCACAAAGAATACATTTAACAAAGGACCTGTCAGATATTTGCTTATTAATTTTAAACATTTCCCTCCATAATTACTAGACCAGTAAACTCAGCCTTGGTTCTGAAACTCAGGTGGGGTTCTTTTCATGACTTATCACCGGAGGCAGTTTGATTCACATATACCCCTGACAGTCTTGATTTTAGATTATCATTGACACCAGTGCAATGCCAGTGCTTTGAATGGGGTTACACAGGTGTCAACTTAACTTAGAAGATGACAGTCTTCTAGTTGTTTGCAAGGAGAACAGGAGCAAAATGCAGTAGATGCAAAATGTGTCAAACAGGGAGCTGATCTGATGAGTTAAGAAGGTGCACATTTTACATAATCACTTTTCAAAGTAGAATTACATTTTAAGCCCAAAGGGAGGCTGATGCAGATGCATAAATATGAAGTGACTGGAAATCTGGTGCAGCTGTTCACCATAATTGAAATGCACAGTTCAGAGATCCTCATGCAGTACAAAAATGGTTCAAGTGGAGTTGTGCTGTTATGCTACCCTTTCCCTGAAGATCAAGTAAAAAAAAAAGGTGGGGGGGAGGGTTTCAAGCAACTGAAAAAGTAGTCATGATTTTGGAAGGAAAATGATACTGCAGATATTCTGAGTTTCCTAAACTGTGGAAAAATTACACTAAGTAGGAAGCATAAGTCAGAGTAGAAAAAATCTTTGAGCAAATTCTGAATATCCCAGAAGAGCTCTCTGTTCCATTCAGAGATAGATCACTTGGTCCTCCTGAACCACAGGCTACCTATTTAAAATCTTCTGTGCACAAGGAACAGCATGTAGTATATCACATAACCAACCTTTTTTCAAATGACCTGCAAAAGTGCCTCATCTGTACTGTAACTACATATAAATCAATGTCATCCTCCAGTGGCCTGCTCAGATCTTTCAAGATCAGAGAGCTACACAATTGTTCCACACATACTTTAAGGGGCATGCCAGCTTCCCATGTAAGTCAACCTCTCACTGTAAAATTAATTGAATAAGCACTTTTATTTCAGGTATCTCCACCACCCCTTGTTCTGAAACACTGAAATGTGATTGAAATAAATGCTCAAAATAACTTCATACATGCTTTAGCAATCATTGTCATACAGCAAGCAGTTTGAGTAGGTTACATTTCTAAACCATCCACATAGGGCAATCTGGCACTTAATCTTACATCGTTGTTCCACTACATAACACAGAAGGGAGAAAATGGGGCTAGTGAATGACTGTCTCAGTCTAAGTACAATGATATTTAAAAATCAGAAGATACAGACCACACATGGCTTTGAATTTTTGAATCGATTGAAAAAAAAAGTGGTAGAATTCAAACATGGGTTAGTTTAACAAGGGGGACTTAGGCCCCTTTCTGCCCCTTGAGGCACCTAAGAATAATATTCAGGCACCACAGCAATCCATCCACAACACCCCCACTCAGCTACCACATAACTCTGTAGACACCTAAAGTCATTAGGCACCTGTGGAAGGGTTGATTCACTACTGGTGCCCTCCCTCGCCCTCACAGTTAGGCATGAAGTAACAGGTTCTCCTCCGCTAGCTCTCCCTGCCAGTGAATGCTCTGGTTCGGAGCTGGTTTCCCTCTTCTCGTGAGTCAACACTCTGGCAGGTCACGTCACAGCATCACCCCTTGTGGGGTAACAAAGTCCAATATCCCTACAAAACACTTCAGCCCCAAATCCAGGCCACATGATCTTTGTCACATTGGCTTAAAGCACTCATTTGTCCTCATCCCCTTTTTAGTGGCACCTGCCCAGCTCTCTCACTACACTGGGGTACAGTCCAGGGACCCTATAGCCAGCAGTCAAGGTCAGCTCTATCAGATTCTTAGCTGCTGCCTCCTGGACTTCATACCATAGCCTGCCAGCAGGCCTCTCTCACAGCTGCTCTAAGTTCTCCTGTCTATCAGGGCTGGGGCTTATAGGATGTCCCCTGGAATCCCCCCAATAAATCCTAAGCCAAAAGTATTAATTTAAACCAACTTCTTCCCTCCTGGGTCTTGAGCTTTCATACTTCTTGAGTTTTCCTTGCTATGTTCCTCCACTGAACACCTCCGAAGATTCTTTCCCTGCAAGTCCATATCCTCCCCTTTTATCAGGGCTCCTCACCACCAGAGCCTACTCCACATTTCTCCTGGGCTCTTGCCAGATATGTCAATTTGGGAGAGCATCCCAGGGGCAACTATACCCATGGGCTTCCTCCTTGACCCTCCTGGTCTTTTGTTTCTCTACCCAGACAGCAACTGCAAATTTGCTCCTTGTCTCTCTGCAGCAACCCTGTGCTCCAGATGTCCTCTCTTTATGGCCAGCACCCTCAGTTCCTCCACATCTGGGCTTCATCTTTAAATGCCTTTATTTAATTACCCTCCAGGTGCAGCCAGATGGGTTAACTGGCCTCTCAAGCTCACAATAGACACTTTCAGACAGGGCCGGCTCCAGCTTTTTTGCCGTCCCAAGCGGCGAAGAGAGAAGAAAAAAAAAAGCCACGATCGGCGCCACTTCAGCCGCTGCTCTACCGCACCGCTTCATTCTTTGGCGGCCAGGGCCGCCCAGAGGGGCAGGGGGCAAGTGGGGCAATTTGCCCCAGGCCCTGCAGAGACCCCCACGAGAGTTTTTCGGGGCCTCTAGAGCGGGGTCCATCACTCGCTCCAGGGGCCCTGGAAAACTCTCACGGGGTCCGGGCCCCCGGAGCTTCTTCCGCTCAGGGTCTTCGGCGTCAGTTCGGCGGGGGGGGGGGGTCCTTCCGCTCCAGGACCCACCGCCGAAGACTCCAGGCCCCCTGAATCCTCTGGGCGGCCCTGTCAGTGGCAATTCAGTGGCCAGTCCTTCCCTTCGAGAGGGACTGAGGGATCCACCGACGAATTGCCGCCAAAGACCAGGACATGCCGACCCAAGCACCAGCTTGCTGCACTGGTGCCTGGAGCCGGCCCTTCTTTCAGAGCCAGTATGGAGTATATACTCCATCACAGCTCACACATTGCCACCAGTAAAGCCCCCGTAGAACCTACGTTTCTGCAACATGTGTGCAACAACCCAAGTTCTGACACTACACTGCCAATTAGCTTGGTGACTAGCTCGTGCCTAAGGTCCAGAGGGATTCACAAGCTAGGTGTTTCCTTACCTGTGGGGCAAAAGACTGCAGAGAAGGAGGTGCCCCCCAATATACCAGCGGTTAGAGCACTGACCAAAGATGCACGAAACCCAAAGCCTCTCTCTGAAGGATTTGGAGCAGACACATGAATCCAGTTCTCCTCCCTCCTGAACTGCTGGGGTTGGGCTCTCAGTCCCTCCCGCTGAAAACCATTCAACTTTGAATAAATAATCATTAGACAAGAGAGTGACTCTATAGCCAAGTGGTTAGCACATTCGCCTGGAAGAGAAGTGATCAAAGTTCTAGTCCCTGCTCTAAATCAGGCAGAGGGAGGATTTAAAGATGGGTCTTCCACATATTGGGTGTGTACACTAGTTATTAGGTATAAGGGCTCTGCCACTGCGCTCCTTCCCCCCCTACCCCCCCGGCTGAGGAGAGAGTTCAGAGCTGTGAATTTAGAATGGAGATAGGTGCCTCCCTCCAGCCTGGAGATAGGCACCTCATTCCCTTTGAAGGAAGGACTTAGACTACACCCCTCTACTTGGCCTTTCCTATTGGTTAGTTTAGGAGACTCATTTTGCCTATCTAGGGAGTGAGATGTGCAATGATGGTGGTGCCATGTAGATGTCAAGTAAGGAATATCAAAACAGCAAACAAATTTCATAAGAGATTTATGTGGTGACGACGCAGGAAAGGAAACAGAACGCCAGGTCTGTGGTAGCCGAAAAGCCCCTCTACCTCCAGGAACTTTTCCTGGGGCTTTTATTCTTTACTTACTTTGTTTACAACACTTCTTAGTGGTTACATTCCTGCGCATAGAAAAGCCAGGCAGTATACATGCACATAAGATAACGAACCCATCTCTTGAGCGCGTGAATGCCAGCTGCAAGGAAACAATCAAATCAGCCAAATAAGTTTCCCAAACACAAACGCTGGATTGAAGGTCACTCCTGCCTCGTTGCCATGGGAGCAGTTTGCCGCACCCGTGGGCTGGCGATTCGGGAGCCATGCATTCCTACAGATTTAGAGAAGTACCATGATTGGCACTGGCACAAAATAAAAATTTTTAACACCAGCATCATGTCTGTCCTTTGTTATGGAACAGAGTTATGGAAGTCTACAACAGAAACTGATAAGAAGATGGATTCATTCAAAGAAAATGTCTTGGAAGATCTTCAGAGTCCACTGGAAAGGGTTTCTTGAAACATCAGAAATTTTAAGTAGCACAATCTAAAGCATCAAACATTGTAAGAAGATGGTGATGAACATATTTAGGACATGCTTTAAGGATGCCACCAACAACTTCCATGACAAGTGATAATATGCACACCACTTGGAAGGAACAAAAAAAGGGCAACCTAGAGAAACATTACACAGATCAATAAAGAAACCAAATTCATCTGCATCACAGTCTGAAGCCTAAATGGACAAACACAAGACCAAAATAAATGGGAGAAATAGGTGGACATCTTATGCACCTGAGGTTGAGGGAAATAAAGAAAGAACTGTCTGCATGCATTGTATAAGGAGACTTGCCACACATAAGTTCCCCTTTTAAATCTATCCTTCATGTTGTCATTCCCATTTGCACAGTATACATCCATTATCTAAAGAAATTCATATGGTATTTCACAGTAACCATAAGTCCTACCCTTGAATTTAAGAATATGGCTTATTGACAGCACTTGTCAGATGCCTATTTCACAGATATACCATTTAGTTAAACTGAAGTTAAAGTTGAGAGCACATATTAGTAAGCGAAAAGTTAAAATTTGGAAGAACATTGAAGTAGTCAAAACAACCATGAGTTTAATACTTTCAGAAGAATCCCAATCATCTGAAAATATTGAAATGAACAATTAAAGTATCAGAACAACTGTAACAGTCCCATAGGGATATTAACCTTCAATCTTCCTCTCACTAAACTTTTCAAATCTACTTTGTAGAATGTATTTATTTTTGACAAGACACTTTTGTAAGTGTTTGCTATCTTTCACTTGGAAAATCCACTAACTAATACAGATACCATACCATCATCACTTTTTATTTTAAGAAGGGATTGCAGCAGTCTGTGGCTATGGATATTTAAATTCAGATAAGCCCCTATCCTTGTAAATCTGGTGAGTGAAAGTTCAAAAAATGGTCACCAGAGGACTTTATTAATCATCATCATCATCATCTAGTTAATGGTACGTCACCCAAACTGATGTGATTTTTTAAAATTTTCTAATCTTGGTCTTTATGTAAACTTAATAAATCTCATGATCTGACTCTAGGAGGTATGTATTGGTAGATATGCCAGTTTGGGCCAGGATTTTCCAAGGAGTCTAAGGGACTTGTAGGCACTCAAGATCACATTGAATTTCAATGTGATTTTGGGTGCCTACTACTTTTGATGCTCCTTGGAAAACCCTGGCCTTTGTGTCTACTGATATTGGTAGTAGGTGGAATCTGAATGATCACAGCTCACCAAGATCATATCTTCATTTATTTTTCACAAATGTGCATCCAATTACTAAGTTCCCAATTAAACATATTATAACTCATTGTCTTTCTTCTCACCAATTTATCTTATCACCACCATTACAACCTTTTCATTTCACAAAACCCAGTTCTATTACATTCTCCAATCTCCTTTTCTCGATGTACAATTTCAATCCAATACTGTCTCTATTCGCCTTTGTCTCCTGTGCATACAGTTTATCTCCCATTATTTCTACAACTGTTAGTTTTCACTAAGAGTTCTTTTAAATTTATCCATTCTTTCAATCTAAATGCATACATGTAGCTAAACACAAATACAGTTACTATTGAATGAGATCAAAACTAACATGTTAAATATGTGAGTGCTATCTAAATCTCACTTTGTAATGTGGCCATACAGATGAGTATGACCACCCCACCAATGTAAACCTGGCTTAATTTACAAGGACGAAGTATAAGCCAAATGAATATATTTGGCTGGTTACTTAGAGCAAATATGACAGGTTTCAGAGTAACAGCCGTGTTAGTCTGTATCTGCAAAAAGAAGAACAGGAGTACTTGTGGCACCTTTATGCTTATGCTCTAATAAATTTGTTAGTCTCTAAGGTGCCACAAGTACTCCTGTTCTTCTTTTTTTAGAGCAAATATGTATTCTTTAGGATGCTTTACATAAACTGGTACAGAGTAACAGACACAAAACTTTCATTGAAATAGGATTCTATTACATTATGTGCACAAATAGGACAAAACAGAAAAAAAAAAGATCCATTTTGGATTTACACCTGGGTCAAATCATTTACACAAACATGAATTTTAAGCATGTGGGTGTAATTTAAAGCAGAATGTTGTGTCTCATTTATTAAAGACCACTTGTATTCATATAATGACTTCACTGAAACAGTCAATTCTGATTTGAAAGATTTTACGGATTTATGATATTCCTGATAGTAACATAGGGAGTACCACTAGAAATGGTGATATCTTTAATTAGTGGAATGACCTTTATAAATGTGAGGACTCTGAAAGTAAGAATTTGTAATTTTATGCATTACACCCTTCTAAAAATCAGTAACAAAATAATTCATTGTTACCATTAGACGCCACTAAACATAATTCTTAACTTAATGCCTTTAATCACAAAGAAAATATTTGATTGCACAATATGTGTGAGCACTGTAATCCTATCTTGCATATGTCACTTTCAGCAACACTATAACAAAAATACGTTTGACATAGACTCTGATAATATAATCAATAACTATGCCTTCCTGTGTCACTGTTAATGGGTGCTCGACCCCACACCTGCCTGTATTTTCTGTTGCCACCCTCCTTTAGTACTCTAACTCACTCATCACTTACCTGTCATCACTGTATTTTTGACACTCAGAGCCAAGGTGTCACCTCTCTTTGCACATCCCTTGCAGATCCTTAACACCCAAAGCTCTACTCCCTTGCTGAACCCTTTATTAGCCTTGGTAGATACTGTCCCTTCATAGACTGTAATGTCAAATTCTGAGAGGGCTCACTCATGCCCTCAAGTGAAGCTAAGTGTATTCCTCCAATATATATTCGAATGTTCAAGATTTTAGTTGCTTTGCACCTAAGACAAACTTGGTCAAGGTTCTGGAAATCTAGCTGTGCACAAATAGGCTCTTCATTGGCTCCAAACATCAACTCTTAAATTCTGCCCACTATCCTCAAAGTGACATTTTAACTTCAGAATCACCTCACTTGCCCCTGACTTCATTCTAGCAGATACTGCCACCAGGATGGGAAAGAGATCCAAAAGAGTTATGTCCCTATCCCCTCCGAAATACAAAGAGCACCACTTGTCCAGGTGGAAACTCCATACCTATGCCCTCCAATGCATTCAAGTCAACTTTCAAGTCCAAAGTTTTGCATCCAATCCATCCTTCAAGGAAACCCTATTGCACTGATTGTCCAACACACAATAAAACCACCATCTCTTAATTTTTCCTTAATAATAAATTGAGCCTGGCAATGACTGAGAAAGGAGCTGACTACAACATGCAAATTGCCTATCCAAAGGGCAAAACCCAGGGTGTAAAGCTGAAGATGACCAAGTTTGTAGTTCATGCAAAGTAATAAGCCTGGATGCCCCAGCCCTCCTAGCCAACTCCTGCAATCTCCTTATTAATTAACAGTGAGTAGAGATACCTGCCTCTGTTTCAGCAGAGCAGGCTCAGGCTTGAGGGACAGGGCTTTTATACCCTTTTTCAATTGTGCTAGGGCAAATAACGTATCTGAAACCAACCAGCCCGTCTGTCAGCTCAGATGATGTCTTTTCCTCCCTCCAGCCACTCCTCTCTCCCCACTCCCGGGGGAGGGGTCTTTTCCTCCTTCCAGCCACCCCTCTCTCCCAACTCTTGGGGGAGGGGTCTATTTAAAGGAGCCATTACACCTTTTTTTCCTGCTAGGCCACACAATGCCTTTGAGGTTCTGGGGATCACAATGAAGAAGTTGTTTACCACTCTGGATGACTCCTTAGGATGGGATTTGGCTACTTCAGTGAAGGCTGACAGGAAGATTGTCTTGGCCTGCAGTATAGCCTCAGCATAATTTTGGATGATTTTTTTGTTTGTTAGTTTTTCAATCTGTGTGTTTCATCTTTTGTTTTCCTACCACCGGTAATCTTGTTTCGATCCCTGCCTTCATCTGGACCTGGGATTAAAAAAAAAAACAAAGCTATTTGCGGTTGTTTGTGAACCAGGAGGACAATAGTCATGGCTAGAGTTTTAGGACAATGTTTCAGGAGACCCTCAACTACTTGATCTGTTGGTGGTGTGCTGCTGTCCTTTAGCAGGCTTTTGAATTTGATGGAGTCAATAAGCCTTCATGGATGAACCAGTATTCTTGTTGCTTGGAGACCACTAACCACTGGTGTAATAGGGGTGGTGGTCTGACCAAAATAGGGACTGGATTGTGATATCCTCTATGCTGGGATCCAACTTGAAGACTAGGTCCAAAGTGTGACCAAACTGTGTAGGTTGTCCTAGAGATTACTTGAAGCCCGAGGAAGGCAAGTGAGGAAACACCTCCACTGTTGAGTCTTCCCCTTTACTGCTAATTTTCTGAGTGTTTTCATTCTCTGTGTTATGGCAATGGGGGCGGGGGGTCATGATGGAGTAGAAGTCTAGCCTGCCATTATCTGCCTGTCTGTCAGGCCAACATAACAGCTGAAAGTCTCTCTTGTATGGCTGTGTCTTCCAAGGAATCCAGTTAAACTTGTAAAGCTATGCAGATATTGGTCAATGGGACTTCTTAAAACTAAAGTGATACACAATGATGTAAACTGGAAGTACTTGCTCTAAGCAAGATGGTGTTGAAGTTTATTGTTACTGATATGGTATATTTAACATCATAACCATGTTCAGCTACCTAAATACATTACAGTGAAACCTCAGAGCTGTCATTTACTGGGTTATTTTGAATTAAATGGTAAAGCTTATGGAGTGAAATTGACAAGTCTTTTTCCCCCTTCTAAATGATAGAACAAGGAAAATTTCTGTGTGCGAGATGTGGTTGAGTGGAAGAATGATGCCCACTAATAGAGTGAATGAAATGAACTGTAGTAGTTTATGAAGTGACCTGCAATTACAGAACTCCCAGAAAATAATGCATTTTACACAAATCCCATCACTGCTGAGTCAATAAGTGAATTACAGTCTATGGGATATGCTGCAGATAGCAGATCATTGATTGTATAATAGGAATATTTAAATATTATACAGTCAAAGGCAACAATATCTCCCTTTCACTTGCTTATAGAAAGGAAAGGGTGTCCACATTGCCTCCTGACTACATGTAATCTTTGAGTGGGCTAGATTATACTTCACTGCTGTGCTCCAGTGCATAAAAAAAACAGCCTCCTTAGAAAAAGAAAGACCCAGAATTCAGTCACTGAGGAATTTTGGCAAGGATTGCACAGGTCCACCTCCCTGTAATCAAGTCCAAAAAAAAAAAAAAAAAAGGAATGAGCTTAATTCTTAGCTACTGGCATTATGATAAAGCAACATGATAAATAATAACTAAAGTTCAACAACATAACTACTTTATAATCCACATACACTGTCTTCACAGTATACATAAATTAAAAAAAAAACTAATTAAATCTAAACAGGTTAATCACCACAGAAACACAGTAAGAAAGTCAGAGTTCCCAAAAACTGAGGTTTAGTTCACCTGAGTCTCAGCTACACTCTTTGATCACCAAAATCTGTGCAGTCAAAGGCAACAATATCTCCCTTTCACTTGCTTATAGAAATCTTCAGCTGGAATCCATGTAGACTCTTCCTACTCCTATTCTGAAATCACTCAATTAGCTAACTAGATTAAGTATATAGATTTTAAAAAGTTGCTACAAGAAAAATACAAAACTGAGAATAGCAAAATATAAATGACTCTTTCCCCCTCATCACATTCAGATAAGAGAAAAGTGGGTGAATAATACTCCTTGAGACAATTTAACTAAAACAGTCTGACTTAAATCTAACAAGTATACAATTAAAATAAATAAAAAAAAGTTTTCCCTCCCAATTTCCCCTTAACACTTAATTAACACTGCCAGGGCTTCCCTGGTAGAGGGTTTAACAATATCACTAACCTGCTGCAACATGCTTAAGAGCCAGGAGGAAACAGCCTGCTTTCTGTTTTTGTAGCTCAGCTTCTCCCAGCTCACACAGTATACATGCCAAAAAGAACAGGAGTACTTGTGGCACCTTAGAGACTAACAAACATATAGTAAGGAGATATATACACACATACAGAGAACATGTGTATATATATCTCCTTACTATATGTTCCATTCTATGCATCTGACAAAGTGGGCTGTAGCCCATGCAAGCTTATGCTCAAATAAATTTGTTAGTCTCTAAGGCCTGGTCTACCCTACAACTTTAATTCGGATTTATCAGCTTTAATTCGAATTTACCCTGTAACCGTCCACACAACGACGCTATTTATTTCGATGTAAAGGGCCCTTTAAATCGATTTCTGTACTCCACCCCGACGAGCGGAGTAGCACCAAAATCGATTTTAACATTTCGAATTAGGGATAGTGTGGCCGCAATTCGATGGTATTGGCCTCCGGGAGCTATCCCACAGTGCATCATTGTGACCGCTCTGGACAGCAATCTAAATTCGGATGCACTGGCCAGGTAGACAGGAAAAGCCCCGCGAACATTTGAATTTCATTTCCTGTTTGCCCAGCGTGGAGAGCACAGGTGACCACAGATAGCTCATCAGCACAGGTAACCATGCAGGCTGATAATCGAAAAAGAGCACCAGCATGGACCGTGAGGGAGGTACTGGATCTGATCGCTGTATGGGGAGAGGATTCAGTGCTTGCAGAACTTTGTTCTAAAAGACGAAATGCAAAAACTTTTGAAAAAATCTCCAAGGGCATGATGGAGAGAGGCCACAATAGGACTCTGAGCAGTGCCGCGTGAAAGTCAAGGAGCTCAGACAAGCGTATCAAAAAACAAAGGAGGCAAACGGTCGCTCCGGGTCAGAGCCGCAGACATGCCGCTTCTACGCCGAGCTGCATGCAATTCTAGGGGGGGCTGCCACCACTACCCCACCTGTGATTGTGGATTCTGGGTCGGGGATAGTCTCATCAGCGACGCCTGAGGATTCTGCCGATGAAGGAGAGGAGGAGGAGGAGGATGAGGATGAGCTTGCAGAGAGCACACAGCACTCCGTTCTCCCCAACAGCCAGGATCTTTTTCTCACCCTGACTGAAGTACCCTCCCAAGCCTCCCAAGCCAGTACCCAAGACTCTGACCCCATGGAAGGGACCTCAGGTGAGTTTACCTTTTAAAATATAAAACTTGTT